>NC_084506.1:18097330-18100946 GCF_024500385.1 Phyllopteryx taeniolatus
GCCAGCCATGTACGTCTTCTACTTTTAGCCTCGCTTTTTAAAAGGCTGGCATATTTGCACTGCCTGCTCGTGAAGCTCCAGTTTGTGTTACCTGCAAAGTCTCTGCTTATCGAAGAAAGACGAGTGCAATAGAAGATGTGGGTCAGTTGAGCACAATACAGTAGTGGCTGGCAAAGGCAGCTGGTACAAAGTCAATGTTTGGTTTACTGTGGGTGTTTGATTTGAGTTCAGGGTTCAGGATGGATTGGTCTCTCGGGTTTCAGATCAGGTGACGTGATCCTGTTCCTGTGATCGACTTTAACATGCAGCAGCCCTGCCAAACTTGTTGGAGTCAACGCGTCGCTCTGGTGAAACATGCCAGCTGACTTTTTTTTCTTATTTTTGAGGAACCGGCCTTGAAATTGCTTCACTTCTTTCTTGTTTTTAGGCCAAACAACTCACCCATATTCAGAAAGAGACAGGCCTATTTATTATGGTGAAAATGTAATATTTGAAAATGTCAGCCATTGAAGCAAGTTTTCACTATCGTGATATATTAAGACTTCCATTTTATTTATTTTTTAAGGATCATTTTGACCTTTTCCATGCGTCCTTGAAAACAAACTCCTCCTAGAGATTTTATTTGATTGCTACCAAAAGTAACCCACTTTTGCTCCCATTTTTCATGAGCTAAACTTTATCTGTTTTTTTTTGTTTGTTTTTTTCCCCTACAAATCTGTCGAAATCTGTATTAGTGAGCACTTCTGCTTTGCCTTGACAAGCCATCCACCTCACAGTTGTGGCATATCAAGATGCTAATTAGACAGCATGATTATTGCATAGCTGTGCCGTAGGGTGCCCACAATAGAAGGCCACTCTCAAATGTGCACTTTTACTGTTACTGGAGTATTATTTTTATTGTACTATATATTCTAATTCAGCCCCTCAAAGTTAGAACACATTTCCTGAATAACTACTATAACTAAGCTCCTGAATTCCAAACGACTTCAAACGTTGCATCCTCGCAATGTAGCCTTAATCCGGCGCAACGCCCAACCTCCTGCTCTCAGTTTTAATTTGCCTCGTTGGTTGTTCCGAAGCACGCTATTGTGCTGTTAGGTTTTCCGGTCTTCTCTGGGGATGTTTTGTTCCCCGTGTGTCTCTTGGCTGTCCTCCAAATTGTCTACGTTCATCCCTTTTTATTTATTTATTTTAAACTCATCTGATTCTTGTCCAAGCGAGGCCAGGAAGGGCAGCATTCCACCATCACGTTCGCCCTCCTGTTGCACTTCTCACAATCTTGAAATGTCTTTTCGCTAAAGTACACCTCGCGTGTGTCGTTTGACCTTCTTAAAAACAAAAGCTACATTCTGTTTTTAGGATGACCTCGTCACCACCTCGGTTCAGGGTGGCTGTCGCAGTATGGCGAAGCCGCGTTAAATATCAGTGTTGCCTTTCACAAATAGCTGGCACGTCCATCAGGTTCAGGCAGACGGGGGAAAAAAAGACAAGCAGCTCTTGTTGGCAAGCGGTGTCATCTTTATCACTTCCTCCATCTGTGTCCTGCCAGTCTCTCCTCCCCGCTGTTCTTATCGGATTAGTTTCTTGATAGTGCTTCCACGTCAATATTCATCAAAAGAAAAGCAGGTATAGTTGTACACTAGTGGTTCTCAAATTGTTTTACATCAATTATCCCCCTAAAAAAAATAGTTGGCTCTCTTAAGTACCACCGTCATGATCAACTTTAAAATACAGTAGGCCCAAGTCTTCATCAATAACGAGGCATATGGGCTTTCTACCTAGAAAGCATATTTCATATTATTGTAGTTTGTTTTTCACACTTTAGAAAAAAGATGAAGTACAACTGTGTTCCGTAACAGCATTTCTGCAATCACCAACACAAGAGGTAACGTAACGATGTAAGCTAATTTAATATAGCCTACCAAATAAACTGCCGTGACAAGTGGCCAAGGGCAGACGCAGCTGCTGGTGAACTTTCAATTGCTTTATTCAACAAACGACAAGAAAATAAACACGTAAAAAGCACATTAATTCATGAGCTGTCGATGGCCCACCACACTCAAAAAATACACCCCGTCTAATAATTGTTTGCTCTTTGCATCACATTTTCTTATAGTATGGACCTCAGAGGATGTTTACAGCCTGGTCTTGCGCATGACAGAGAAAAGGTTTCCAAGTGAGCACTCGTGTGTTTTCCGTAGCTGGCAATCTGGGCCTGATCGACTCATCTCAGGTCGTCATGGGTGACCTGTCGGGTCGTCAGGAAACGACGCGGCTCACAGAATAACAAATGTTCTGCGGCGGGCGCACATAATGCCGATATGTCAACATTCTCCAGCAAACTAGCCTGTCAGGCAGCTGTTTGATGGCCTCACATTTCAGTAGTTTGCTCACATGCCAGACAAAGTTGGCCTGAACACGTCGCTCTCATGTCTGTTAATGCGGCTGCAACTCAAGAGCTGTGTTACCAAAAAGCCCGGCGGGCTATTTGCAGAGGTGTCTGCCCGTCATGTGCTTGCTGGGGATGCTTCGCCTCACTGAAGACAGCCACCGGTCACTGATGTGATCTGTTAGAAAGAAAGAACAAAAGCCTACATAATAACATAGTTTGTGCAGTAGTGATCTGAACTGTGCTCTACTGAAATGTAATTTAACAAAAAAAACTCTTGAGACGGAATCAGCTGACTAGACCTGAATTAATGTTCAGCCCAAAGTTTGCATTCTTTATTTTCTGGCATTGTGTTGCCAACAAAACGGGGATTTATTTTAAATGATCTTTTTGGCCCTTCCACACTTCACTTAGCACAGTTGAGTGCACCATCGAGAAGCCTATTCATCGCGTATACTGCTGAGCTCGACCGACCAATCGCACTAACGCTTGTTGATGAAAATTGCTTCAAGTATGTCTGACCACGGCGCTTTAGGAGCTGCCAGACGTATGTGCGTCTAGGTTGGACCGCTGCATCTTTTATAAAGGAAAACCTCCACCAATCCACACTTAATAGAAAAGGAACACAAATGTTGGTCTTCCCTTGAAATTGACTCACATTAGGGTCTCCTGCTGGTCTGTCTGTGTCTGTGCAGTTCCTGGTTAGCGGGCTCGCGGCTGACCAGCTCCATTCCGCAGCCACCGGGGCCTCAGTGGTGCTCCTGATGCCCCTCACCCACAGCTGAAGATCCCGGGTGGGCGAGGGACAGTCAGGGATCACTCTCTCGGCGTACTACTACACAAGGTGAGCACTCTCATACAGTGCGCAAGTCAAGATTTTTCTGAGCGCTTAACTCAAATTTGTTCCATGCTCATAATTCAAAACACTTATCTCAAATCACCATTCACCATTGAAATGAATGGAAATGCCATATTAGAAATGTTTTTAATTAAAAAAAAAAAGCACTCTATAGTATATTGTGTGCATGTATTAAAAACAGTTATAATTTGGTTGAATAGAATGTTTAAAAAAATAATAATAATAATAATTTTGCATCATGATAATTCAAAGGGCATTGTGCTGCTCATTCTGGTGTGCCCACCTTGGTATAAATACACAAAGACATACTTCACGGGGATTTAATGATGAAACACAGAACACTGTCACTATGCTGCAGTAATATTTAA
>NC_084506.1:19430966-19548466 GCF_024500385.1 Phyllopteryx taeniolatus
TGTTCACTGTGCAGAGCATGTCTGTTTCCTCTCATTTAGTTGATGTGCTTGATGGTGCTGAACCAATCACACACAAGGTGGACGAACGACCTAAATACATCAGTTAAAAAGCAGGGGTGGGGAGCCTACGTCCCGTGGGCCGTATATACGACCTACTAGAGCATCTGATGTCCAGTAAAACCTCAGAGGAACTCAAAAAATAACTAATAATAATAAGTGTATTCAATGCGTCATATTTTTGGCCCCCAAATGGGAAAAAGGTTCCCCACCCCTGATTTAAAACAAAACCCATCATCTGTTTTTGTTATATATTCTGTTCTGTATATTCAATACAGTACCATGACTAAGATCACCACTGGACAGCAAAGCATCCGTTGTGCTTTCTTGAACAACACATGTACAGAATGCCTCCTGGCCATTTATTGTTAACAGTGACCGGAAAGAAATAATAAAAATGTTTTTTATATGTACGTAATGCTTTGTTGTTATTACTTGTGCTTGCTTATTTCTTAGCAGGATGAATATGGGGCAAAAAAAAACTTAAGGTTTTGTTAAATAGCTGGATAAATGCAGGGATCCAACTTTGATTTAAAGATTTTCTTTTTGTTCATGGATAATTTAAAGATTTTTTTTTTTTCATTAAATGTGTATTGTTTGACATTTCAATATTAAGGAGCAGCAAGTACACTAGCTTTACCAACAGATGGTGCTAAAGGATATTACTAAAAAATTTTAAAAAAGAATTTAAAACAAAAAAAACAGCAGACTTTTTGGGTAGTTTGAAGATTTTTAAATTTTCTGCAAATAAATGCTCTGAATGACAATATTAGAATTTGGGTGTTACGTTGTCAGTAGTTTATAGAATAAAACAGAAATGTTAATTTTACTGTACAGTTGTGCAAATAGAAAAATCAGAGAAATTGATAATTTTGCAGAAGTCTCTTAAAATTTTCCAGATATTAAAATTGAAACATTCATCAATCCATCCATCCATTTTCTGAGCCGCTTCTCCTCACTAGGGTCGCGGGTGTGCTGGAGCCTATCCCAGCTATCATCGGGCAGGAGGCGGGGTACACCCTAAACTGGTTGCCATCCAATCGCAGGGCACATACAAACAACCATTCGCACTCACATTCACACCTATGGGCAATTTAGAGTCTTCAATCAACCTACCATGCATGTTTTTGGGATGTGGGAGTAAACCGGAGTGCCCGGAGAAAAACCACGCAGGCACGAGGAGAACATGCAAACTCCACACAGGCGGGGCCGGGTATTGAACCCCGGTCCTCAGAACTGTGAGGCAGACACTATAACCAGTCGGGTCACCGTGCCGCCAAAACTGAAACATATGTTAATAAATACATACATACATATATATGTTAACGAAGTAATTGTTATTGTACTTTTCTTCCACTGCAGTGTTGACATCCTGTGCATGGCTGCACTGATCAGTGTGCGTGTGTGTATACTGTATGTTGGAAATGTTCTCGAAGGTTCATTACATGAACGTGAGTCCCTGCTTAATCAATGACCTCGTCAATGAGGGCTGCACAGACCTTAAAAGCGGGTCGGGTGGGGTGGAGTAGGGCATCGTGGAATTTGCAAAGAAATCTTAACATGCAGCCGTGGACAAGAAGTCGCAAGGATTGCTTTTAAAAAAGTGACGAACGTGGCTGTGGAAATAGAAAGTCAGTAACTTTATATTCGTAATAACACAAAGATAAAAGAAAAGATAAGATAAACAACTGAGATAATGTGGTTGCACAAGTATGCACACCCAATAGATAGATATTTAGATAGAAAGCCTGCACAGCTCTCAAACTTGAGGCCGGGGGGCCAGATCCGGCCCACCATATCAATTCGTGTGGCCTGCATCAACAAATTTTGTGCATCTACTTCATGTTCTGGACAAAAATTTCAAATTGTCTTCACTTTTAAATACATTGAAAAAATGGCAAGCATTTTAAAATATGAAAGTTAGCAGTTAGACCATTTTCAATAGTATGAAAACCAAGCGGATGTACGAAAACGGGGACAAAATAAAAACACGAAAACGAGGGCATATGAAAGCTGAGGTTCCACTGTATATGTAATGATATGATGAGACGATTATACATTTCTATGATTCCACATTTATAAGGGCCTTCTGTGAGGGAAACTAACCTGCGGTATAATTAAATATATATCATTTGTCATATTCCAATATTGTTAGATATTTTGTATTTTAGTATTTATTCTGTTACTGTATATGATTTTGCCACCACTGTTAAGGTGGTATCACATGTCAATAGTAAAGTGTGTTAAACTAAACAAAACTGTAAGTACACAGTTTACATGTAAAATATTGTCATAATTGGTCTAATGTTGCTTTAATTCTCCTTTGCATGTGCACGTTGTCTTCCTCACTGCCTGCTGCTTATGAAGAAGAGGAGGAGGCGGTGAGAAGTTTTTCTGCAGAGAGTGAGACTGTGGATGTGTTCGGGGGGGGAGGTTAAGGCGCACACAGAAATGCCTCTAGCAGCATCTTTCTTTGCAGACTCCAGCGAGCTGCAGCACAAGCGGGCTGCGTCTCTTCATCGCTCTTCCTCTTCTTCTTTCTCCGAGCAACCACCTCTTTTCCTGTGAAGCAACCCTGGTCGTCCACCTCTTTCACCCCCTCTTCTTCCTCCTCCTCCTCCAGCATCCGGCGGCACTGGATGGAGAGTGGCGCCTGAAGGGAAGGGAGAGCGGTGGAGTTGCTTCGTCTATCCACCTCCTCCTCCCGCTGCAGCAAACAGGAAAGTACCGGTAAGAAAGCACCCTTCTATGCTCTGCTTATTAAAGGTGGGGGGAGGCGTGTTTGTGCTGCACACAAGCAGGGCCAACATATTGATCCGGTGGACTCCAGCAGGTTGCACTTAGAACAATTGATGCTGCTTTTCATATTTTGTTAAACACCCTAAAACACATTGATAGCTTTGTGTCCGCATGGCGTCACAAAGTCTGGAATTTAGTGACATAACCTTAATGCTAACTAGTTATGAAGTTCAAATACAATCTGTTCCCGGGAGACTTTTTTGCGGGTTTAAAATTTTTCCAATAGGAACTGTCACCTTCAAAAAAAAATTTATTTATTCTTTCACTGCCAGCTGTTTTCACAGCAGAGTTCCCCATATTGCCATCTGATCTTCCAAGACCTATAAAATACTGTGTTCCGTGACAATATCAGCATCCAACGTACCAAAAGAAACTGTAGACTCTTATTTCACCAGTAAAAAAAAATTTGTTTCTAGCATTTTCTGTTCTTTAGTGATCACCAGTAGAACATTGCAACACTACTACTGTTTCACCCAAAGCAGAGAAAACATGTTTTTTGTGAAAAGAAACATCAAGCAGAAAAGTGACAATGTCGCTAATATTTTTTGCTTTTGTAAAACCTCAAACTATAAAATAAAAAAACAAGACTGGGACCTTTGATGGCAAAATAATCATTTACGGATATACAATATGTCATATACAGCGCTACGTCATTCTCCCATGAACGGCGTCATCATTTCTGACGATCACGACACACACTTTGTCTTACTCTGTTTATCCCACACATATGGATACTCTGTTCGAGTGTAAGGTGCATAAACTTGTCAAACTTTCTTTCCCTCATCATTGACGTGAAAAGCTGAGATTCACCCCCTAATCTTTATCTTCTACTCAAAAGCTGTGCTGATCTCAAATCCAAAGCGATACAATGCCGCCTGCTACAGCCATCTGTTAGTCATTGCAGTGGTTTCCATCCATCCATTTTCTGAGCCGCTTCTCCTCACTAGGGTCGCGGGCGTGCTGGAGCCTATCCCAGCTGTCATCGGGCAGGAGGCGGGGTACACCCTAAACTGGTTGCCAGCCAATCGCAGGGCACATACAAACAAACAACCATCCGCACTCACATTCACACCTACGGGCAAATAGGAGTCTCCAATTAATGGATGTTTTTGGGATGTGGGAGGAAACCGGACTGCCCGGAGAAAACCCACGCAGGCACGGGGAGAACATGCAAACTCCACACAGGCGGGGCCGGGGATTGAACCCGGGTCCTCAGAACTGTGAGGCTGACGCTCTAACCAGTCGGCCACCATGCCGCCATTACAGTGGTTTCAAAACTTTAAATTCACAGACCAGCTGGACGAGAGCCTCTTCCACGCCTACCCATTGAGAAACGTATTTGACGAACATATACGTCGGCGGCAGTAAACAGCCAGATACCAGTTGACGAATATAAACGTCCACAGCAGTGAATGAGTTACAGTAACTGTCAGTAAACATTCTACAACAAAAGTAAAGTCAACCACCTTCAATGTTGAAACAGACAACTAGGAAATCTTCAGAGGGAGGATTCACCGGAGGAGAGTCGGTTTCACGAGTCACCCTTTTTAACGTTTAACTTCCCTTGATGCTTTTAGTCCCATTTTGAATTGTTACCATAGGAAATGATGTAAATTAAAATGATCTGTTAGGTGGTCCATTTTTATCGCTGTAAAAAAATCCTTTAACTGGACAGATAACATTCTTAAGTCTTTTTAAATCATAAAATTGTTTAAAAAAAAAAAAAAAAAAAAAAGTCATTCCTGTGAAAGAAAACAATACTACTCGCCTTTGCCAAAGACGAGTCGACTTTGTCCTTTTTCACACTTTGACAATTTCCAACAAGTATAAAAGTGTGCAACTGTAAACCATAAAAACAATAAAAGCGTCCACCTTAACAACAAGAGAGCTTGTTGTGAAATATGTCCTTTGTCTTCTCTTGACAGCCCTTGTGAAGAGTGTCACACACCCAGCAAGCCAAAGAAAAAGCAAAACCCTTTCGGCTTGTCCCTTTAGGGGTCGCCACAGTGCGACATCCTTTTCCATGTAAGCCTATCTCCTGCATCCTCCTCTCCAACTGCCCTCATGTCTTCCCTCACGACATCCATCAACCTTGTCTTTGGTCTTCGTCTAACTCTCTTGCCTGGCAGTTCCATCCTCATCATCCTTCTACCAATAAACTCACTATTTCTCCTCTGGACGTGTCCAAACCATCGAAGTCTGCTCTCTCTAACTTTGTCTCCAAAACAAACATCAAACCTTGGCTGTCCCTCTGATGAGCTCGTTTCTAATTTTATCCATCCTGGTCACTCCGAGAGAGAACCTCAACATCTTCACTTCCGCCACCTCCAGCTCTGCTTCCTGTTGTCTCTTTAGTGCCACTGTCTCTAATCCGTACATCATGGCTGGCCTCACCAGTTTTATAAACTTTGCCCTTCATCCTAGCAGAGACTCTTCTGTCACATAACGCACCTGACACCTTCCACCCCCCGATCCAACTTGCTTGGACCCGTTTCTTCACTTCCTGACCACACTCACCATTGCTCTGGACGGTTGACCCCAAGTATTTAAAGTCCTTCACCCTTGCTATCTCTTCTCCCTGTAGCCTCACTCTTCCCCCACCACCCCTCTCATTCATGCACATATATTCTGTCTTACTTCGGCTAATCTTCATTCCTCTGCTTTCCAGTGCGTACCTCCATCTTTCTAACTGTTCCTCCACCTGCTCCCTGCTTTCACTGCAGATCACAATGTCATCTGCAAACATCATGGTCCACGGGGATTCCAGTCTAACCTCATCTGTCAGCCTATCCGTCACCACTGCAAACATGAAGGGGCTCAAGGCTGATCCCTGATGCAGTCCCACCTCCACCATAAATTCGTCTGTCACACCTACAGCACAGCTCACCGCTGTTCTGCTGCCCTCGTACATGTCCTGTATTATTCTAACATACTTCTCTGCCACTCCAGACTTTCGCATGCAGTACCACAGTTCCTCTCTGGGTACTCTGTCATAGGCTTTCTCTAGATCTACAAAGACACAATGTAGCTCCTTCTGACCTTCTCTGTACATTACCCTATGTTGGAAGAGTTTAAAGGTGTTTAAGAGTGTAGACTGTTTATAATCGTATGGTAGTGGTTAATAGGAGTGTCTGAAAGAATAACAGTAGTCTGTGGAGTCTCATAGAGCTTTTAAATTTGTATAAATCAAAAAAACGTGGTCGCTACGTCGCGGATTTCACCTTTTGCGGGGGTGGTCTGGAACCTAACCCATGTGATAAATGAGGGATTACTCTCCATTTTATAAATTACAATATTATAGAGTGCTATTATTCTTATTTAAAAAAAATAAAAATAAAAAAACACACACATTGCAAATGTTTTTGTTGTTCTTTTTCATTCATTTCAATGGAAGAAAAGAGGATTTTGAGATACAATTGTTTTGAGATATGAGTGTGGTCATGGAATTAATTAAACTCTCATCTCAAAGCAGCACTACACTAATATACAGTAAAACAACTGATTTGGGGATCTTCTTGTTCAGTGCATCTCCTTGACTGCGTGTGCCCTTGCTAATAATGCTGAAGGTGAACTTGTGTGTTTTTACGTGCACATCTCTGTCCCAGAGACTCCCACCTCTTCACTCACTCAGATATTGGCCAACTCTTTGTCAGGGGATTCCCTGCATCTCTCTCTCTCTCTCTCTCACTCACTCACTCACTCACTCACTCACTCACTCACTCACTCACTCACTCACTCACTCACACACACACTCACACACTCACACACACATACACTCACACACACGTTGAATTGCCCGAGAGGGTTATTTCATTAAGGGAGCGGTGTCCATTCTCAGAGTGGTCTTTGCGAGGGTCTTGTTTAATCTATTCCAGCTAATAATACCGGCATTTTCCGTCGGGGGTCACATAATGGCTTGCCTTCCATCACAATGAGAGGTTGAGAGCAAATATTGAGTGGTCACTTGTTGCCAGGCAGAATATGTCTTATGCCCTTGTTGTGGCAAATATTTTCTATTTTACTGTAATAAACACTGAAAAACACTAAGAGTTGTCTTTTTAATTTAGTTCTTGTAGTCCTGACTTATAGGAAAGTAGTACACTGGTGTCAAGTTTTCCATGTCAGGGAGAAGCTAATTTTAGCCTGGGTTGCATAGAAGTTAGGAGAGTCTTCGCCACATGTGGATGTACTTTAAGTCATTTTTTTAAGGGTCATTTTATAAGATGAGTTTGAATGAAAGTGTTTTAGGATCAAAGTTTGTTGTATGTTTACAGTTTAATCCACCCAATTGTAAATACTTTTGTGGGGGTGTCCATTATTGTCCCTAATAAGTGACCGTATCCCCTACCAATAGCGGGGTTTTGCTGTATTCTACTGTCAGGAAACTTGTACCAAAAATATTGCCTCGTGATCACAAACAAAATAGTTTACAATTGCTTAGAATGGGGCACGCGCAATAATAACCTTGGGTAACGAGCCACATAAATCCGAATCAGAATCATCTTTATTTGCCATGTATGTCCAAAAAACACACAAGGAATTTGTCCCCGGTAGTTGGAGCCACTCTAGTACGACAACAGACAGTCAATTGACAGAGAACACTTTTGAGACATAAAGACATTGAGAAAAACAGTCACTGAGCAAGAAAGGGTTGCTAGTTATCTGGTAATGCCAGTACATTAATTTATTTTTTGACAATTGTGCTAAAAGATGCAGAGTCCTCTAGCACTTAGAGCAGTTCGAATGACTAATATTGCAATAGTCCGGCGCAATGACCATTGTGTGATTCTGATTTGGGTGAACCATGTCTTTGTGTGTGTGTGTGTGTGTGTGTGTGTGTGTGTGTGTGATGCTTCACCAAGAGAAGACATCTGATCACATGAAGTAAAGCCTATTCTGGTAAATTTCCTCACTGTCCCCTCGCATTATAATGGAAAAAAAATGCTACACACAAGGCTAAGCGGCTGCAGGTGTAATTTTGAGCGTAGTTCCTCAGGGAAGTATTTTAGGTACATTCTTCTATAAAGGTTTAACCCTCCTGGTCCTTGTCGCAGTGAAGATTTTACAAGGGTCTCATGAAAATTCCCTCTGACACAGGAGAGTAAAAGCCAAGATTTTCAACATGGTGACCACTTCCGCTAAAATCATCACAGCTGTGCACCAGAAGACATATGACTACGTTTTATGCGTTTCACTGAGCGCAGCAGCGAGGCTGTTAAATAGATTATGAGTCGTCTGAGCCAAACTGAAGCGGATTTGATTGATCAGCTGTTTGTAGGAATATTCAGAAGCGCCACCCCCTCCCTCCCTCCCACACGCACGCACGCACACACGCACGCACACACTCACGCACACACTCCGTGTTTCATTTTCCACTCAATTTCGATGCTGCACCGAAAAATTTTAATTTCACAAATTCCCAGAGCGCATTCTGCATCTGCCATCTAGCATAAGCCAATAGTGTGTCAATATTTCTTTCCCTCTCAGGCCTATCGGAATGTGACCAAAATATTAGGAACAGCTCTGAGCATGATGCAGTTGCTGCGAACTGCAGTGCAAGCACAATAATAAACTTACAATGGTCTCTTACGGGTGACCCGAGTCAAGAGGTTTTTATTTTTATTTTTATTTTTTTTTAAATTTCAGATTCAAGTGGTGGCAGTCAACTTAACTCACTTCAGAACAAGGAGCAGTTTGGCATATAGTGAACAATAAAAAAAAAAAAAAGAGGCTTTAAGCAGCTTAATATGTTAATGTTTTTGTTCACATGCACATTTCTTTCACTTTACTTTTTTTGTCTACATATTTTTATTACCAGCTCATTCCCCCATACTCCCAAAGTATTTAAATAAAACATGAATATTTTAGACATTTTTTATTGTACATGATTCCAAACTAGTCACTGATGGTGTAAGAGTACACTCGCCTCACTTTGGTGCGGGCAGCGTGGGTTCAGTTCCCACTCAGTGACGGTGTGAATGTGAGTGCGAATGGTTGTTTGTATGTGCCCTGCGACTGACTGGCGACCAGTTCAGGGTGTAGTCCGCCTTTTTCCCGTAGTCAGCTGGGATAGGCTCCGGCGCCCCGCGACCCTGACCAGGATAAGCGGTGTTGAAAATGGATGGAAGTGGATAATTCCAAACTGTCGCAATTTCTCATTTCACCACTTCAGTAGCAGTTCATTATGCAAATAAATCTCAAACCTGCCATCAAAGGAGCTTTAAAAAAAAACAAAAAAAAACCTGCAATGTCATGTTTGTAACTAAAATAAATTAAATTCTAAAAGAGCCAACAAGCAGCACACAAGCAAGCACAGCATGTTTGTCTGCTTGGCTTCTATTTCAGCTTTTTGGCATCACTGAGACACAGCCGGCGCGCCCACGCGGCCTCGTTTGTTGTTTGTGAAATCTTCATGAATCATCCCTCCTTCCTCACACACGCACACACTCAACTATCGGCAGTCAGGCTAAGATACACCAAAGGCCGGGTCCAAACGGCACATCAGCAGCCGTCAGTGGACTCTGCACTGCGTCAGCCACTTTAATTTGGCTGCATGGCTCCAGCTGACTTGTCTGGTGCCCCCCCACAACTGCTATCATTAGTGTAATGCTCCAGTTTCCCCCAAGCAGCTGCCTCCTGGAAGGAGATTCCAGCAGGGATGGGGAAGGATGAGAAGCTTCTTGGGGGAGGAATGAGTCACTCGGCAGTGTGTGCTATTGACTTTGTGTTGTGTTATGTTGTTCTTCTCTGTCTCTTTAAAAACGAGCCAGCAAATGAATTCTTCTCCTCTTGATCAATGCTGAAACTCGCTGGCATTTTGTCCAACTGCTGCTTCTCGCAGCATGAAGCCCAAACATTCTGATGCGCTTGTGTGTCAAAAAATATTCTTGTTAGAATGCTGAGAGATGAGCAGTGACGGTAATATAGTTTTATGCTCAGAAAAATATTTAGACATTATATGAATGTTGAAAGACAAGCGTTTACAATGATGCTACTGTGTTGACAAATATTATTGTCTGAATGCTAAGAGACAACCTATCACACTGACGCTACTGTGTCAAAAATATTCTCGTCCAAGTACTGAGAAACAAGCATTCATATTGACGTTACTCTGTGTCCAAAAGTATTCTTCTGCTGAGAATGCAGGCATTCACACAAATACAATTGTGCATCAAAAAAACTAGCTGTCTAAATGCTGAGAGACAAGGATTCAGACTTATACGCTTATGCATAATAATTTTTTAGCATTCTATGAATGCTGAGAGACGAGCATTTACAGTGACTCTATACTCTACAGTGTGTGTGTGTGTCCCAAAAAGTGATTGTCTGAATGCTGAGACAAGCATTAACACTGATGCTATGTGTAAAAAAATATTAATCTCTGAATGCTGAAAGACAGACATTCACACGAACGCAATTGTGCATCCCAAAAACAAGCTATTCTCTTAATACTGAGAGACAATTATTCACACTAATGCTCCCATATGTCAAAAAATATTCTTGTCTGAATACCGAGAGGCAAGCATTAACACTAAAAAAAATGATCCATCCAAAAAAAACTAGCGACCCAAAAATAGCCGTTGTCTGAATCCTGGGAGGCGACACGGTGGACGACTGGTTAGAGCGTCTGCTTCACAGTTCTGAGGACCGGGGTTCAATCCCCGGCCCCGTCTGTGTGTAGTTTGCATGTTCTCCCCGTGCCTGCGTGGGTTTTCTCCGGGTACTCCGGTTTCCTCCCACATCCCAAAAACATGCATGGTAGCTTAATTGACAACTCTAAATTGTGAATGTGAGTGCGAATGGTTGTTTGTTTGTATATGCCCTGCAATTGGCTGGCAACCAGTTCAGGGTGTACCCCGCCTCCTGCCCGATGATAGCTGGGATAGACCCCAGCATGTGAGGAGAAGCGGCTCAGAAAATGGATGGATGGATGAATCCTGGGAGACAATCATTAACACTAATGTTATTATGTGCATTATGAAAACTAACTATTGTCTGAATGCTTAGCGAAAATCATTCTCACCAATCAATTTTTTTTATTGTTTATTTTCTTATTCATGAAAACAAGGTATTCTTATCTGAATGCAGTGTAACAAACATTCAGGCTATATGTGCACCCAAAAATATTGTTTTCTCTATACTGAGACAGGAGGATTCTTAAAAAAATAAAAAATCATACCATTGTCTGAATGCTGAGAGATGAACATTCTCACTGATATTATTGTTCAATTAAAAAGTCTTATAGTCTGAATGGTGAATGACAAATACTCATTCCAATGCCATTGTGTGTAAACAATATTTTCCTCCTTGTTATAATATGAATGCTGCGAATCAATCATATATAGTTATTTATCACTTTATGCATATGTGGATATGTGCAACCGTACACTCCACTGGCAGTTTTTTCCCTGCAAAACTGATGATAATTTGTAGGGGAAAAAATGACATTGTGGATAATGACCTCATTTATTTGTTGTAACAATGTTACTGCAAAGCCAGCCTTTTGCACCTGCTGCAGATCTAGATATTGTCTCTATTGTCCTCCCATTATTTATTATGGGATGTTTCTTTTTTTACAATTTTTTTTTAACTTCTCAGGCTGGCTGCTGCACCATGTCCTCTTCTCCGAATGGGGATGTAGCGGGGTACCATTTGAGTGGTGAGTGGACAACAACTGCTCACGAGTCCGTTATGTACACGTGCAAAAATATTACAACTATACAATAGAGCGGAAAATTATATTTCCATCTATCTTTTGTAAATTTGAAAATGTGTTCAAATGCACATCCGTTGATTCAATTCCTTTTTCTTTGTGTCTTTCTTTCTGTCCTTCCTTTTCATTTTTCTTTTTTTCCCTTTTTGCCTTTCTTTCAGTTTCTGAAAACATTATCCTCATGGGATAAATTTAAGTTTTTATCTCTTTCTTTCCTTCTTTTTTTGTCTTTTCTTTCTTTCTGTCTTACAGATTCAGTTTCACAAAACATTGTTCCTGCGGGGTTCTTTCTTTCCTTCCTTTTTTCTTTCTTCTTTTCTTTCTTTCATCTTTTCTTTTTCGTTCCATGTTTATTATATAATTATATTTATGATAATAATACATTTGAAGTCAAAACAATATTTAGGTGTACCTTATACGTTTGGAAAATCAATGAAATAAGAAAATAACCATCCTTAAACTACATTTCTTTAATTATCATATCAATATCTACTTTTTTATAGTATAATATCAAATAATGTCATACATTTTTATGTTATATAATAATTATGTCAGGCCATAAAATTCTTTTAAAAAATAAAAAGAGAGCTCTCTAATTTAACTTGCCAATGTTTTTTATTTAAAAAAAAAAAAAAAAAAGCATTTCTTTTGCAAACCATTTAGGGAGCAAAATAGTCGCACACACTGCTCTTTTTTACCAAATGATAAAATCCATTATGCGTCCATGTTATGACGCTACATAATGAACGGCACGTTGAATGTGCTATTTAATCTGTTTTTCATACCCGTCTAATCGTATTCTGGTTACTTTGTGCCGCCCTGGCAGTGGTGCGTAATCCGCCCGACTGGGAGGTGGGCATCTACCTGGTGGGCTTCGTGGTACTGCTGGCCGTCGCGGGGCTGAACATCTGGAAGCTGTGGAAGTCTGGCACCTTCCCTGCTCCGTCCCCGTTTCCCAACTTTGACTACAGATATCTGCAGGAAAAATATGGAACCTCCTTCTCAGAAGTACGACAGAAGGTATGCCAACTGCTGACCATGGAATATGATCGTTTGGGCCTCATTCAACAGGGTTCCACTAATGGTTATGTGAATATTTACACATCAAGTTGCCAAGTTCTTATTTATCCGGACTTTGTATCGAGAAGAAAGTTCTTAACTTAAAAAACAAAACAAAACAAAAACATACTACTGTGCTGCTGTGATTGCGTCATTTAAAAAAACAAATGTGAATATATATATTTTAATATTTTGTATTTATATTTTTTGTCTAGTAAGACTTGACAGATATTTTTAGGAAGCATGGTGAGGTAGATGTTTGCACGTCTGCCTCACAATCGAGAGGTTCTGGATTTGAATCTTGGCTCCTTCCTTCCTGATTTTTATAAATATTATACATTTTTATGATATTTTTATTATTATTGTAAATATGGTCATTTACTGGGTTGTTTGGGATGGGCTGGGAAAAATAATTCTGCACCAACTAAAATAAAAGTACTAAATAAATCGTCCTTTGTGGACGTAATCGATTAATCGAAACATTGTCATTGTGAAGAAATGTACATGCAGTTAACATGATTAACCCTTAAATACTGTTCATTTTCCATGCACACATACAATAGTATGTTCCAGGTCAATTTTGCCCCAAGTCGAGAACATCCTCATAATAGGAAATTATAAACTGCAGATCTTTTCAGAATGTGCTAATAGCATGTCCGACGTTAATAAACAGGCAATTCATCATTAATCAATGTTTCAGAGAAAATGGAAAGTGTCAAATTTGACCCGAACAGTATGTGAGTATCTTTTCAATGTGTGTTCTCTGTGAAGCGGGCGGCAGCCAACAACCACCGGCGGACGTCGACCGTGTCCAGCCGCAAGCCCAGCCTGGCGCTGGGCGACACGCCGGACGCCCTCAGGGAGCTGGGCCATCTGGAGCTGATGGGCCGCGATCTGGACCTGAGCGGCGCGGCGCAGGTCAACCGCTCCGTCTCCACCGATTCGCTCAGCTCTATCTCGTCTGTCGCCAACAACTTCGGCCACGACTTCACGGTGGGCCAGCTGGAGGTGACGCTGGAGTTCGAGACCTCCCGGCACGTCGGCCAGGGGACGTTGCACATCACCGCGCACCAGGGCAAGGACCTGCTGGAGAGGGAGGAGGGCGACTTCCCAGGGTGCTTTATCAGGATCTCTCTGGGCCCAGAAGAGCTCAATGTGGGAGTCACGAGGGTAAGATTGCTACCTCCGCCAAGGAAGTTCGGTTTGTCGGTTAGGCCACCTTTACACTATGTACCCCATTTGCCCGAAATGTTGTGCATGATGGGAGTTTGGCATTTTCTTTGTCCCGTATTCAAGACTTACTAAGTTTTCTCACGGTCTATCACGGTATCGGTGACGGGGGCTTCTGAGTCCTGGAGACTCCTCGCCGCGCTACGGTTTGACCTGAGGTTTACCCCGGATGCCAGTTCATTTCCTCCTGGCCTTTCAGGTCTTGCTGGGGTTCTTCGCTTTTCTCGCGTTCTGTCAAGGATTTATAAGGATGAAACGCAGACGCCGGTGTAGCTTTGGAGCACGTTTGTTGTCCCCGGCAGAGTCATGTGAAGCTACTCTGTCTAACTTGACTCTAGAGTCGGCGTCAGCGCAGAGGGGCACATTTATACTGCCGCTCAATAAATGTTTGATATTATTATTTTTCTTCAGTGGCTAAATCGCTAATCCATCTCTCGTACCAAAACATACAAAGGAGTCCATCATTTACATACAGTACATACACACTGCACAGGCATTATAAGCGTTATAGCTAAAACGTTCACTCGTTATTTCTTTATGTCTAAGCAAGAACTTTTAATTTTAATTTTAAGGATCACAGACAAGGTGGCGGAAGAAGCTGAGTTCAAAGTTCAAATCGTGTTTCTTCTCAGCGCTTGAGCAGCCACAGCTTCTTTTAATCATTTGAGAATTGTCAAGGCAACTCTGTAGTGTGGTTTCAACAAAAAAGATGGGCTGAGTACCAGAGGTCAAGCGTTAAACAGCATTTCTTTCTCAGCCACATTTGGCAAAGGCAGAAAATGCTGACGTCAGCTATCTTCTCAGCCCTCCCTCATTTCATTTTTATTATGATCATAATGCATCTACTGCATCTTCTTCTTGGCGGCCACACTTTGTATTGTTTTCCCCTCTGAGCTGTCCGTCATTCTGCGGACCCGTCTCTTCTTTTCTAATCCCCTACGCTCATTTCCATGCTCATCTGTCTCACAGGTAATCTGCTAGCTGTCACTCCCTTCCTGCGCTGTTGTTCAGGCTCGCAAACCTTCCTCCTCACACACGTGGCTGCTTTCTGCCGTACACACTTTAGTGCACAGTTGGGGATAAATAAATAGGAGCCAAAGTCCAAGGCCGACCTCTCTGCGGGCCCATTTGTCCAGTCTGTGTAGTGAATTCTCAATGCCTAAGTGCTGCTAGTCATCAATAATATCAATAAGAGCCCTGCGGTGGGCTTCCATCCAAGGCGCTCTTCTTACTCCACACGTAGACACAAACATTGGCTTTTTGCTCTGGTGTGAGATAAAATGCTATAATTACAGCCGCACACCCCTCCCATGTGTGTTACTTGTTGCCTGGTAACCTGCATCACTCCCTTTTATTTCTCATCACGCTTTTGCTTCCGAGGGCAGAAAATCTGTCGCAAGACAAATGACCACTGTCGTTTTTTTTAAGATTAGATAAAATATCAAGAAGTGTAGTGGCTTTGAGTAGTCTTGAACATAAAATGCCCAAGATGGCTGAGGTCAAACCATGTTTCGTTGTTTCTTTCAGTTCTCGAGCAGCCAAATCTTCAACTATTCTGTCCCCAAAGCGCAAAATCCTAACAGCTGGGACAATGATATTCTTAATGATAGCCACTGTCAAAAGCCTCAACATGCTTTTTAATCATAGCTTACAAGGGCATTTCCAATGAAAACTATGCACTTTTTCCAAGGGCTTGAAAACAAAGTGATGTACATTGGGTATTGTTATACGGGAAGCTGCAACACGATGGGAGCAGTCGAGCGCAGGAGACAGCTGTTTGACAATTTCTACGAGCGATTTGAGGACAACTCCACTGGAGCGGTCACATTTTCAACCTCCGTCAAAGCAATAGCTACTGATTTTAAATGCTATTAACCAGAAGAGTGACTAAGCTGAGATCAAGAGTCAAAACATGTTTCTTTTCAACCACATCTTTCAATCATTTAAGAATTGTCTAAGCAAAAACACCAAAGTTTAATCTCAAATCATCTGTCTATGTCACGTCCGTCTTCCGACAGGTGAAGACGAACGCGTTCACCGTCATCTTCGACGAGAGCTTCTCGGTGGCGATTGACGTGTGCGCCCTAGAGGAATGCAGCCTCCGATTCGCCGCCTTCGGCATCGACAGCGATGAGAGGAACATCAGCGCCGGCGTGGCTGAACTCAAGCTGTCAGACTTGGACCTCACCATCAGACCCTTCAACGCCTGGCTCTACCTCCAGGACGTCAACAAAGTGAGTCAAATTGTAACACAATGTCTTTAGTACTATGATTGTTCTTGTTGCAAATATTTTCCTCCATTAATATCTAAAATATAATAATAAAAGCGATCATCGAATGCCTCGAATCAGAACGAGTCTTAGAATATCATGCTACTTACTTTATTCTGACTAGAGATGCAACTAATGCCACGCCACATTTACTGCGGCAAAATGAATGGGGGAGAATTGAGTAAGATTTAGCACAGCCGGGCAGATAATTGACAAGAGATAGCCAACTACCGGCTACCTAGCTGGATAGAAATGAGTCAGATTTTCCCAGCTAGCGTGTATTTACGATTTTACGGCACCGAGACCAAGGCAAAAATGACCTGGTTTCTACTTTTGGCCACGGTACGGCGAGGTATCCTGGTTACAGTAAGCCATTTTAAACTAAAAACATTTAAACATTTACAGGGAGAAGCGGCAGCCAAAACCCACAAGCGTACTCTCTTTCCGGTTCAATATAGAATTTTCAAATAATCAAATAGGATTTTTTATTTGTTGGACAATTGCATGTCTTTATTTCAGAACAGTACGAGGAGTAATGATTCGACTCTTGATTCGGAAGTCATTCATTACTGTCAACGCGATTAGCGGATGGAGATTTAGAAGGCGAGTCCGAGGCCTAAATGTTACTATTATTATTAGGGTTTATGCAAAACCTGGAAAAGTTAGGGATAAGGTATAATGTATTTTTATGTATAAAAATTAAATGAAAAATTGTATCTGTAAAAAATATTTGTATTATTGTTATTGTTTTGCATTTTACTTAGATATGCTGGAAATATTTTTATACAATATTATATAAAATCTACTTTAAAAATACAAAAATCTAATAAAAATGAAAAATCTAATTTACACTTATTATTACTAAATGTTTATACTCACCAGCCAAAAAATTAAGTACACTGGAAATGTCAAAGTTACGAAATAATAAAATGTGAAATGTTAGTAACAGCTCCCACCTACAATAATAAACATATTGTTATCAGAATACCGCTCTGACAGTGACAAACACAAATTCGCATTATTATTATTATTATTAAAATGTTTGAATGTTCTGTTAAATGTTGTTTTTATCGCGATTTTGTCCAAAATTGTGATTAACATGTTCGGAGTGTTTCACACTTGACAACAAATGTGTAAATACCAACACGTCATGCGTGGGACTGGACTGCTTTTAGGCGGTGGACGCAGTCGGGGAGATTTTGCTGTCTCTCAGCTACTTACCGACGGCAGAGCGCCTCACAGTGGTGGTGGCCAAGTGTAAGAACCTGCTGTGGACCAAGGGCAAGAACACTGCAGGTCTCACACACACTCTTTATTTCTTGTTTTTGTATATAAATAACACGTAAACAAGTGCATGTCATCAACTAGACACTAGTCAATCCGTCACAGCATTTCAAGACAATTCTCACAATTCTCTTTTATTTATATCAGATTTTTTTTTAATTAGATCTTAGCATTCACACAATACTGTACATATGACGCCAAACAGTAGCATTAGCACTACTATTTGTCTCTCAACATTCATGAAATACATTTTTTTTTCATTGTTTGCCATTGTGAATGCTCGTCCCTCATCATTTACACATTAACGCAAATGTTGCACTGTAGTTCATTAATCACACTTCAACCTGCGTGTTTCTCTCATAGCTATTTAATGAATAACTGACATTCTGGCGCCTTAGTGCTTATTCGATGGTAATTAACTTTTGCGTCTTAACTGTAATGAGATGTGTAATTTAAGTCTTCCTCAAATTAGACGCGTTTAAAATGTAGGGATTGAAACATTGTCATTAGCATTCAAAGCTAATTTTATTTTGTCTGTGTGTGTTTGTGTGCCTGTTTATTGTAGCTCGTTCAAGTTTGTAACACACACTCTCCCTCGTTCTAACCCTGCAGACCCATTTGTCAAAGTTTACCTCCTGCAAGATGGACGCAAGATAAGCAAGAAGAAGACGTCCACCAAGCGGGACGACACCAACCCCATTTTTAACGAGGCCATGATCTTCTCTGTGCCCTCCCTCGTTCTGCAGGTCCGACGCTGTGAAGTGATATAAAATGTTGAATCATGCTTATGTAATGATGGATTGTAATTTCTTTTTTTTTTTTTTTTTTGGGCAGGAGCTCTCACTGCGGGTCACTGTGGCCGAGGCGTCCGACGACGGGCGGGGCGAAAACATGGGTCACGTGATCATCGGCCCCGAGGCCGGCGGCATGGGGATCACCCACTGGAACCAGATGCTGGCCACCCTGAGGAAGCCCGTGTCCATGTGGCACCCGCTGCGCAGGGTCTGACCTGAAGTGAAACACTCAAATTCTATACAAAAGCTAAATCGTTGATATTTTAGTGACTTTAATTAGCGATAAAATATGAGAAACAGTATGCCAGTGCTGGGCCATGCAATTGGTACCTGGGCCTTCAGTGGGGATTTACCCGACTTAATCCACCTCTAAATACCGCAAAACTTTACCAAAGCAATACCGCTTGTTGTCTAGCCTTTCTGGAAAAGTCCACCTTGAAAATAAAATTTTAAGTACAGTGAAACCCTGCGAAAATCCGCAAATAATTGGCGTCCCTCCTAAAAGGAATTTTTAATTGTGTATAGATGCCAAAAATGGCAGCAAAGCGATTAAAACTGAAAGACCATAAAGCATCAACTCCATGCATCTAGCATGTACACAATCATAAAACCATGTAACATAAACAAATATTCATTAGTTAAATTATTCGACACAAACAAACTAACTTCACATGAGGCTCATCAGTAGTATTATCAGCTAGTATATTAGCCTAAATAACACGCTAGCACAAATCAACATGATATCACGCATCAGCAAACAAATATGCGCACTGGCACGTTACGTGATCTGTATTAGGTCATTAAACTCACTTTACAGTGATTATACATAATAATAAATGTTAGGGAATATTTGCAAATTTTAACAGCATGAGGTGTGTTCAAGGACTGGCAACAAAACAGGACATCTCAAACCCACAGGAAAAGAAAACACTATCAATGTCCACGAGATGGCCCCAAAGTAATAATTTGAGTGGTTTGGCCTGAGCACAATAACAGCAAATAGACAGGATTTTCAGCGAATAACAGAAGATTTGTTCCCCCCCCACACCCCTCCATAAAAATGCCAAATTTGCGAATGACGAACCGTGAATATGGGGAGGTTCACTATATGTCCAAGACCAAGTCAATTTTTTCCTGCTCCATCAGCCATTGTGGGACTAAAAAATTCAAATGTAATATTGTGTGCAGTTTGCTACAAACGTGTTTTGCCTGTTGAAGTTGAGTGTAACAGTTTAGCTCTTAGCAACCAATCAGAGGAGAGAAAAATGCTGACATTTAAAATTTGAATGGAAGCAGTCGCATTGCATATAATTTAACACTGCAGTAAAATTATGAAAAACTTTGTATGTTTACAAGAACGTTAAAGTTTTATACGAAAAAGTTATGAGCATCAAGTTTCTATATTACCAAAAAAAAATCACAATTTTACTAAAGTCTTAATTTTACTTTTATAATGAAGTTAGAATTTCATCAACATCAAAACACGAAATGAAAAAGTTGTGCTTGACAAAGAAAAAGTAATATGATGAAAAAAAGTCAATTGTAAGATAAAAGTCAATCAAACGTAATCAAATGTGATCATGTTATCATTTGACAAAAATCTAATCAGAATATTATTTTAAAAAAAGTCACGGTTTACGAGAAATGTCAAAATACTACACGGAAATGTCGTAATACTGTTTTGTAAGGAAAAATCGTATTATGATGGGAAAAAAAATTGGACACAAAGAAGTTCTCATTTAAACAAACAACAAAATAAATATATAACAGTCATAATATGACCAGAAAAATAAAAAGTCAAACGTACGGTTTAAAAGTGCAGAATCTACGAGAATCATGTCATAATATAACAAAAATTGCTGTATGAACAGAATAAGGTCAAAAAACACTCCCCCCCAAAAAAACATGTAATGTTATGTGGACAAAGTTTGAAAACAAATTCAAACTCAAAAAATATTACCTGGAAAGATTTTAGAAAAATATGTCGTACTAGTATGAAGAAAGTCATAATTTTGTAAGAAGAACTCTTGCACTTTGGGACATCAATATCACAGCTCCAATAAATACTACTTAATTTTTTTCTCGCAAGATTGCAACTTTATTATAGTCATATTACGACTTTTTCCTCATAGCATTGCGACATTATTCTCGTTATATTTATTCTTGGAATTTTTATGAAATTTAAATAATTTTCCCTCCCCCCCTTTCCAGTCTGGCCCAAATACTGCTTTGTGAGAGTGCGACAAGGATTTTAAAATGAGGTTATGCATTGGTAGACTTTTATATATGACTACTTTTAACCACTTATTTAATTAATTGAGGCATATAGACATAATATGCATAAGTGGTGTCATTTGTATAATGATCCCCCACACCCTCACCCACTCTCATGGTGCCTCCTCTGGCTATAGCTTCTAATAGGAAAGAAGTCACTTTTCCAGTCTACCTTACTTGACTGATTGGTGCAGTGTTTGTCGTGCTTTTGAAGAAACGCAATCCAGGTACTCTTTGATCTTTCCAGTTGATCTCATTGTAATTTGTAACAGATGTTACAGGGTGACCGAATCGGAGGTGCAGTTCAGTACAGTCAGTGTATTAAAATCATATCATAGTTTTATTTTTTAGTTGTTGTTTTTTTAACCGTCATTCTTACAATAGTAGTCTTGTTTGCATTATTAAGAGCGTAAATGGTGTCTGGCAAATGATATGCAGTAGTGGAATTGTGGTTTTCAACATGGAGTGGAATCTCCAATGTGCCACAATTTAGAGTTCACCAAACATTTTCTGGAAGAAAACTGCCTCAAAAGTCTAACATTAGTGACACCTTGGTAGTTTTACTTTATTTCAGTTTTATTATGTAAAACATCACCTGTAGTTAAAGGTTTTATGCCGGCGACAGTTTTGTGCTCGTGTTGCTGGTCACTTCTTTAGTGTTCAAACACCACTGGGAATCATTTTAGAATGTAAAACAGATTCAGCTATTCAAATAGGTTTGTTGTTTTTTGTTAATCTGTTGACATTCTCAGAAAATTGTATTTATTTTTTTAACCAGTCACATTTATGGTTGACTTTTTTCCAATGCGTTCCTCCATTTGAATTCCCTTCAAAAATATTTAGCACCTCAACCACGACATTAAGCAATATTTCCACATGTGCCAAATGACAGCAGCGTTTTCCATTTCTCTCCAGCGGTTCTGTTTGCTTCCACCACGACCATGCATGAAGCTCTTATGCTCGGAGAATAGCGCCAACTTGTGTACATGCTCTTTGAAATAAAAGCGATTCAACAGAAGCGGTCTCGACATGTACTTCTTTTTAACTCAATGAATTATACAAATCTTGACAAAATTAGACATTCCTTGGATGGGATGATTGTTTTTAGTTTTGTTAATTCAGAAGATTCATTAAAAAAATAGGATGAAGATATTTTAAAAATAAAGTAAATTCAATTTATATTTTTACATCTAATCTAATGAAAAACATGATTTAATTGAATTGTTGTTGTGTTAATTTAGAAGACTCACAGGATAAAGACCAATAAGTATCTAATTAGCTAGCTTGATTAGCAGCTGGCTAACTATTTGTTGTTTCCAACCACTTATTTTACATTATCATATTGTAAAAACATGTCTTAAATATTTAGATTTTGTTATAACTGTTTTTATTTTTGTTTCTTTGGAACAATTATAAATGTTCCTTGTTTAATAGGTATCGAAATTGTCGTTAGCTAGCTGGTAAGCCATCTACCGTATCTCATTTCACAATGCCATTTTTTTATGTTTTTATTTGTATTGATCATCAATACAACCCTTAAATAAAATCGATTTTGATAATGAGTATAGTAAATAAATGTTTTTGTCTAATATGTATCTAAAGTCTACCTAGTTTAGCTGGTTAGCAATCCACCTTGTATTACAAGCTATTTTGCAATGTCCTTTTTTTCAAATCTGATTTAGTTTCCATTTTTTTGTTTATTTAGAATAACACTGCATAAACAAACAGATTTTTTTACGAATTAAAAAAAGAATCAATCTAACTTGCTATCTATTATATCTCACTAGCTAATTTATAAGAAGACATTTTAAATGTAAATAAACAAATACACATTCTTGTCTAATAGGTACTTAAAGTCTAGCTGTACTCGACTGTATCTCACTGGCTATTTTACAGTTCCATATTATTTTTTTAATCTAAGTCTAATTTGTTTTGTATTGGTTAATTTAGAATTATCACTCAAATAAATGTTAAACATTACAATAAATAAGTACCCTTGTCTAGCTTTTGCTAGTTATCCACTGTATCTGACTTAGT
Organism: Phyllopteryx taeniolatus; assembly: GCF_024500385.1. NCBI lineage: Eukaryota > Metazoa > Chordata > Actinopteri > Syngnathiformes > Syngnathidae > Phyllopteryx > Phyllopteryx taeniolatus. Next base: position 19,453,484 of record NC_084506.1, read on the forward strand.
GTTTTAAAATTCCATTTATTAATTTTTTTTATCTCATTTGTTAGTTTTTCTTTTTCTTTTTAAAATAATCACTCTACTACATTTTTTATGTATAATAATAATAATTAATAATAAAAATCATGAAAAAGAATTGAGACCTTTGTCTTAAGGCATCTAAAGTATCTAACTGACATGAGGTTATTCATTTTGAGCCTCGGACAACAGTTCAATCGAGGCAAGTCATTTATTGAAGTCATATTATTGGTCATATTTGGGTTGCTGCTTTTCTTCTCGTTCCAAAAGTAGGTCAGCGTCCTGCACGGCGACCAATCAGAGGCGAGGAGGGCCGCTGATGGGCGGGACAAGATCGCGCAAAGTCCGGAAACAAAAATAAATATATATATATATGAGACGACAAGCCTGTGAGGATCATTTAAGTGAAACACTGCGGTTGTTGGTTTTTCGTTGACGAAGAAGCTCGACATGGCTGACAGCAGGGACAAAGCATCGGATCAAATGAAGATTTGGAAACAAAATAGAGCCTCGCAGGTTCGTACCAGGTCGAAATGGGTGACCCTTGTCAGATCATCGTCAGTTAGGCGTCGCTAGCCTATATTTATATGAAAATAACATCCAATATTACGAAGATGGTGACACTTATTCTGTCATTGCACTAAGTGTTGTGTAGCGTGACTTTGTCTGCATCGTAGCTAGCTGTTTTGTAGTTATTCAGGCCTAAATAACAAATGACAGACCTGCTAACCGGAGAAAAGTAATTGAGAGAATAACAAGTAGGTCGTAGTTCAGACCGGAGGTATTCATAACCACCGGACTTCAACCTTGTCCGTTATATAAACAGACCAAGTTACGTATTTGAGCACTTCTATTCACCAGAGGTGACAAAAGTACTCAAAATCGTTACGTAATAGTACATGTATTTTTGTAAAAAAAAATATATATAAAATAAATAAATACTGGTAAGAAGTACTGTTTCAACTTCTGCACTTAAGTAAAAAAATAATAATAAAAAAAAAAAGACATACTGAATAGTACTGAAGTAGAAAAGTAAAAAATGAATACTTGTTTTACTAACTTGGCATTTGGCACAGCAGGAAAAAAAAATCTCTGCACACTTAATAGTGTCCCTCTTTTATTAACGGGCTAATCAAAACATGGACCCATAGTTTTGCTTACAAAAATGCTATATTAGCTCATAACAACTGGAAAAAATACACTTTGTGTTTTTTCAGATTCAATTGACCATTTTTATGCGCCAGAAGCTGATGTTTTTTAGGCAGGCACAAGACACAACACGTTTGGCATGAATCATTCTTGGAGCAAGCGTCAATTCTCTGAAATAAGGCCATGGATGTGAAATATATTGCTCATCCAAATCTGTTGCAATCATAGTTCATGCTCCCTGGGTCACGCTCCTGCATGTCGCGGCTATTCCCGTTTTCTTCTCATCTTATAAGACTCAAAGATCTCAACGACAGTTGACGTTACCTCTCTGTTTTTGTTGTTGTTTTTTGTCATCATCAGCAGAAATTGAAAAAGTAATGTGCCTATTATGAAAAAAATTGTCAAAAGTACAGATAGCTCTCAAATTTAGGGAGTAAAAATAAAAAAGTTGTCTGAAAAATAAATACTTAAGTACAAATGTACCTGAAAAATCTACACTACGCCTTTGTGCCTCTTATCTGTTAAGCAAGTATGTGGGTCTTTGAAATGTCCAAAATGTTATCGTAGCACATTATTTGGGTTATGTCCGCAAACATCTGCATGAAACAGACTCCTACTGTCAATGCTGTGTGCATCAGAGGCCCGAACAGCTGACCACCGGAGGCGGCCATCCCATCGGAGACAAGCTGAACCTGCAGACGGCCGGACCGAGGGGCCCCCTCCTGGTCCAGGATGTGGTCTTCACTGATGAGATAGCCCACTTCGACCGGGAACGCATCCCAGAGCGAGTGGTGCACGCCAAAGGGGCAGGTGACATGACAGACTCCTTTCAAAAGTCGTTCGGCTCTTTATGCGACTTGACACAGCTGTCTTTTTTTGGGGGGAGGCTTTTTGTGTTTTGTTTTTTTGGGAAAGGTACAAGTGATGGAGGTGCCGTTAATCCTACAGCCTAATACGGTGCAATTCATTGATTTTATTAAAAATGTTTTTTTTGTTTGTTTGTTTGTTTTCAGGTTTTGCAGTCATTCACTGCTTACAAAAACATAATAGCTCCGGCACATAGAGGTGCTAGTTTACAAAAGAACAGTCATTGTCACTACTTAGCACTTTGGTCGCTATATATAGTGACTTTTCTGAACCCTGTAGCGACTATTTTTTTTTTTTTTTTTTTTAAATAGACTAGTGACTTTAATTCCCAAAAAATAGACAACATGAGCTGAATCAATTTAAGTTTGTTGTCCGAAGTCAGTCTCGAACATTGCCAAAGATGTGGTGCCTTTTTATATCGTGCAAGAGGAGTGATTTATTCACGTTTGGAACTTTCGACCCGAGGTATGTGCGACCAAGTCGCAAATATTTTGACAGAATCACCTTGCCTCACAAGCCGTGCAGTTTTACAGCTCCTTTTGTTAAATTATTGAGCATTACAAAATGTTAATTCATCAAGGATTATGTTTACAGAATTGAAACGAGATGTTTACATACACTATCTGAAAAACTTTTTTTTCTTTTACATTAAAAGGCTTTTTTTACTCAGACTAAACTTTTCCTGTTTTTGTTCAGTTAGGATTACCAAAAATATTTCTATTGATTTAAATGCCAGAATAATGAGAGAATGTTTTTTTTTTTCTTTCTCCCCCCCAGACAAGTTTTCTTTACTCCAATTAGTAATGAAGTCCAATTTTAAGTACAATTAAACACATGTCGGTGTCAAACTCCTTTTTGTCATGGGTCACATCATTGTTTCCTTTGGATGGCCATTATAACTGTGAACCCATATAAATGTATATTAGCCTCATTTTAATCCATCCATCCATCCATTTTCTGTACCGCTTTATCCTCACAAGGGTCGTGGGCGTGCTGGAGTCCATCCCAGCTATTGTTTGATCAATACCAATTCAATAATTTTTTTAAAGGGGCTTTGGTAACAAAAAAAATGCTTGCAATATCTCACCTTTGCACAATGGTCATTGCACCTGACTATCTATCAGTCATTCCAACTGCTCTCGTTGCTAGAGAACTCTGCAACTTTTTTCACGATTGTCAAAAAACAATAAAAATTGTACCGGCATTACCAGATTACTAGCAACCTTTTATTGCTCAGTGACTATTTTTCTCAATGTCTTTATGTCTCAAAAGTATTCTCCGTCAATTGAATGTCTGTTGTCGTACTAGAGCGGCTCCAACTACCGGAGACAAATTCCTCGTGTGTTTTTGACAGATTTGGCGAAATAAAGATGATTCTGATTATTAGAAGTGAAGACAATTTGGAATTTTAGTCTTTTAGCAAGAAACACGAAGTCGACGCACATGATTTGCTTTTGCGGGCCACAGAAAATAATGTGGCAGGCCGGATCTGGCCCGCAGGCCTTGAGTTTGACACATGTGTCTGAAAGGATTTAAATATGATTTAAACATGATTCAAAGAACATTTCTCTGTGTGCACACAGGAGCGTTTGGCTACTTCGAGGTGACGCACGACATCCGCCGCTACTGCAAGGCCAAGGTGTTCGAGCACGTGGGCAAAGTGACGCCCATCGCCATCCGCTTCTCCACAGTGGGTACGTGTGCATGTGTATCGAAAAACCTTGGTTACTTCCCCCAAGCACAGCCAGAGCTTATGTTTTAGTTGTTTGGTTGTTACAGTTAGCAGGATAACACAAAAACATCATTTTTCCAAACTTGGTAGTTGAGTGAAGCTTGGGACAAGTCAGAAGCCTTTAAAGGAATAATATAATCAAACATGTTAACAATTTTAAACCGTTTCCAGTGTGTCTTAATAATTATTCAGTCAAGACACACCCAGGATAAATAATTATTCTTAGAGTAATAGTAAAAGTAAGTAAAGTAGGTACAGTTACATCTCAATAAATTCAAACAATGTCAAAATCTTAATTTACTTAAGTAGTTCAATTCATCGGCACGGTGGCCCGACTGGTTAGAGCGTCTGCCTCACAGTTCTGAGGATCGGGGTTCAATCCCCGGTCCCGCCTGTGTGGAGTTTGTATGTTCTCTCCGTGCCTGCGTGGGTTTTCTCCGGGCACTCCGGTTTCCTCCCACATCCCAAAAACATGCATTAATTGGGGACTCTAAATTGCCCGTAGGCATGACTGTGAGTGCGAATGGTTGTTTGTTTGTATGTGCCCTGCGATTGGCTGGCAACCAGTTCAGGGTGTACCCCGCCTCCTGCCCGATGATAGCTGGGATAGGCTCCAGCACGCCCACGACCCTAGTGAGGAGAAGGGGCTCAGAAAATGGATGGATGGAGTTCAATTCATAAAGTGAAACGCAGAGATGCACAACACACTCGGACTGAAATATTTTTATTTGTATTTGTGTGCATAATTTTGATGATTATAGTTTACAGCAAATAATGCAGCCCTGTAATCTGAAGGAGGTTACCGACTGTAAGGTAGTGGTAGAGGAGAGTGTGGCTAGACAGCATAGGATGGTGGTGTGTAAGATGACTCTGGTGGTGGAGAGGAAGATTAGGAAGGCAGAGCAGAGAACCATGTGGTGGAAGCTGAGACAGGACGAGTGTTGTGCAGCTTTTCGGGAAGAGGTGAGACAGGCTCTCGGTGGACAGGAGGAGCATCCAGAAGACTGGACCACTGCAGCCAAGGTGATCAGAGAGGCAGGCAGGAGAGTACTTGGTGTATCTTCTGGCAGGAAAGGAGAGGAGACTTGGTGCTGGAACCTCACACTACAGGAAATCATACAAGGAAAAAGGTTAGCTAAGAAGAAGTGGGACACTGAGAGGACCGAGGAGAGGCGAAAGGAATACATTGAGATGCGACACAGGGCAAAGGTAGATTTGGCAAAGGCCAAACAAGAGGCATATGATGACATGTATGGCAGGTTGGACACTAAAGAAGGAGAAAAGGATCTATACAGGCTGGCCAGAGAGAGGGATACAGATGGGAAGGATGTGCAGCAGGTTAGGGTGATTAAGGATAGAGATGGAAATATGTTGACTGGTGCCAGCAGTGTGCTAGCTAGATGGAAAGAATACTTCGAGGAGTTGATGACTGAGGAAAATGAGAGAGAAGGGAGAGTAGAAGAGGCAAGTGTGGTGGACCAGGAAGTGGCAATGATTAGTAAGGGGGAAGTTAGAAAGACATTAAAGAGGATGAAGGGCAAAGTTTATAAAACAGTGGTGAGGCCAGACATGATGTACGGATTAGAGACAGTGGCACTGAAGAGACAACAAGAAGCAGAGCTGGAGGTGGCAGAAATGAAGATGTTGAGGTTCTCTCTCGGGGTCACCAGGTTGGATAAAATTAGAAATGAGTTCATCAGAGGGACAGCTAAGGTTCGATGTTTTGGAGACAAATTTAGAGAGAGCAGACTTCGATGGTTTGGACACATCGAGAGGAGAAATAGTGAGTATATTGGTAGAAGGATGATGAGGATGGAGCTGCCAGGCAAGAGAGCTAGAGGAAGACCAAAGAGAAGGTTGATGGATGTCGTGAGGGAAGACATGAGGGCAGTTGGTGTTGAGAGGAGGATGCAGGAGATAGGCTTACATGGAAAAGGATGACGCGCTGTGGCGACCCCTAAAGGGACCAGCCGAAAGGAAAAGAAGAAGATAGCTTACAGCTAATGGAACCCCCAAATTTACCATCTCTAGAAACTAGATTATTACGTAACAAACAATCAAGAAACAATGCAAATTATTTTTATTGTAGAAATTAGGCAGGAATTTGCCCTCTGAAAAATATTTTCCCAAGTGTTTATTGAATCTATATAATGTATGAGAACTGAGTTTTCTACTATATTCTATTTTCTTGAGATGTATCTGTCATGTTGAGTTCCACTGTATTCCAGCGGGAGAATCCGGATCAGCGGACACTGTGCGGGACCCTCGAGGCTTCGCTGTCAAGTTTTACACGGATGAGGGCAACTGGGACCTGACGGGCAACAACACACCCATTTTTTTCATCAAGGATGCCATGCTGGTGAGTTTTATCTCGAAAATGTGACTTCAATACAAGAGTTTATTCATGTAGAATTATGACTTTATTCTCTTGGAATGACAATTTTAATCTCATAAAATGATGACTATAATCTAAAATATAAAATGTTTTATCATGAAAATATTCATCTTTTTTTCCCCTCGTTTGATAACATCTTTAATCTTTTAGTGTAATTATGCTTTTCTTTCCAGAGAGACCTTAATACTCCTTTGTAATTATAAATAGGGTATTTATAATATCAACCGTCTTTCTCTTTTTCCAAGATTTTTCTTTTTAAAGAGATTTTGGTATATGTATTTTTTTTTTATCTACAGATGCGCCTCCTGAAAGATTATTATTATTATTATTACGTTGTTGTTGTAGTTTATTAAATTCCGAACATCCCATATAAGCGATATAAAAATTAATATTGCAAAAAAGGAAACCTAGATAATCCTACCCCCTTATTTACCATATTTGTAGTCATCTAAAATATAATAGTCAGTGGTAATATACATTACCCTATAGTGTAAAATTAACTAATTGTCCTGTATTTACAGGCTAAAATAATTTTTTTACATTGATTCACCACTAACTTATTCTAGCATTTGTATTTGGCTGTTGATCTTGAGGCAGGAGTGCCCACTACAGAGGAAAAAAAAGAAATACAATATATTGAATATACACACATGCGCTATCATTCTATTCAGCAGTGGAAGACAGGTACTGACCGGTGATGTTTTGCCTCCTCGTGCAGTTCGCCTCCTTCATCCACACGCAGAAGCGCAATCCTCAGACGCACATGAGGGACCCGGACATGATGTGGGACTTCTGGAGCCTGAGGCCCGAGAGTCTCCATCAGGTCAGCGACATGCGGCGTGAGAGGCAAAATAGTTTGATTGAGTGAACATTTATATGCATCACCATGCAGTACAGAAAAAATTAAAAACGTATGTTAATATTATCCCATTCTGAAACACTTTGTGCTGCCAATCTGAAAAGCAGTTGGAGAAAGTAAAACCAATTTAAATTATACATTTTAAGTTAAATTGTCCATGAAGAGGTGCAAAATGAATTACATACATGCGTGCCTCTTATACTATATGCACAATCTCCACATATATACACAGTACCCACATAAATACCTATACACATATACTTACACTACATATAAACACATAGTTATTGTATACAAACACTCCCATATCCCCAATTGTTTTTCCATGTTTACAAAAGTGTGTGTGTGTGTATATATATTTATTATTTTTGTCTTCATGGCAGTACAACAAAAAAAAAAAAAAATATATATATATATATATATATATATATATGTATATATGTAAGGCTTTACACGATCAGGATTTTTGGGGACGATCACCAATCCGATCACAAGATGGAGCAATGAGTCTATTTACAGGACTTGTTCGTTTATTGTATATACTTGTGTACTGTATACTGAGTATCTTCAAAAGTATTGTCTAGCATTTTAGACAAAAATTAAAACATCAATGACTTCTAGGGGGCATTCAAGATTGGCCACTGACATAAATTTAGGTCAAATGTACATTACAACATGACAAAAATAATGGGTGCTAACTTACTGTAATTAAATTAGTGTATTGTAATTAAATTACTTTAACAAATACTGTTAATGACTTGCTTACTCTAACTTTCTCATTGTCCTGGCTATATGGACGGTGTTGTCCAGAGTTTGTGTCCATTTGGCTTTTCCTTTTTATTGCTTTTTTTGGTCGGGGGGGGGGGGGGGGGGGGGGTTCTCTCCATGCTGCGTTCAAGTAACGCAGCATGTTCCTCCTTGTGTACATTCTTCAGGTGCCCGATCAAATTTGTTGTGTTGAAGCATTTAGATGACGTTCCCCACGACGTACTTCAGTTGTGGACAAACTGCAAATAACTTGCGTGTTGATTGTCTGAGACACCGCAAAATAGTCCCACACCGACGACGTGTTTTTTCACCGACAAGATTGAAAAAAAACTTTATTTGCCGTCAGATAGTTACAGCACTACACCACAAGACATGTGACAAGGCTAAAAATAAACTAGCTTTTGGATTCATACAGCAACGTGGAGTAAATGTCTTTTGTGGAGTCGATCGATGACGTCATTGATCGGATCGGCCAATTATGACATGAAAACCGATCCACCGATCAGCATAAAATGCTAATTATCGGCCAATACCGATCAGGTCGGTGTGAAGTCTAATATATATCACCCCTTATCCATACCCTGTGTGGAGCATATGTGTCTTTTAATCTGGTTTGCGTTTGGATATTGGTTTAATTTTGAAAATAAAAGAATGACATGTTTTTGTCTTTTTACGTGCAGTTGTCCTTCATGTTCAGCGATCGAGGATTGCCGGACGGCTACCGCCACATGAACGGCTACGGCTCGCACACCTTCAAGTTGGTCAATGCCGACGGAGAGCGCGTGTACTGCAAGTTCCACTACAAGGTCACTTAAAGCCTTAAACTCACCCTTACAGGAGACATTATGCATTTTTTTTCCACAATTCAAAAGTTCCCAGGTCTCTTGAGGGGTGGGCAGGCACTCCAGAGACCCATCTCTTGATATTTAAGCCATTAAGAATTTTTTTTTTTTCTTTAAACCTCCAACACAACCTCATGCAGGATGATGATGTTGATGATGACAATGGTAATTTGATGTGTTTTAGACAGACCAGGGAATAAAGAATATGCCTGTGGAGGAGGCAGACCGCCTGGCTTCCACCACCCCGGACTACGCCATTGGAGACCTGTTCAACGCCATCGCCAACGGCAACTATCCGTCCTGGACTTTCTACATCCAAGTCATGACCTTTGAGCAGGCCGAGAAGTTCCAGTTCAACCCCTTTGACCTCACAAAGGTACAAAAGTGCTTATTAAAAAATAAGAATTCATGTGAAAACTTAGTTTAACCATTAGCTGTGCGTTTGGACAAGAGTAGAGCGCAGATCTTCAACAAGGTCTAACGATGCTAATTTGGAGCAGTTCCAAATTGTTTACCTTCTTAGGTACCCACAAAATCATCAGCATCGGTTCTGTGACACTTGTTGACTTCCCAGAGGAAATAATGTAAAATGAATTCATTTTGTCTTTAATCACTCGACAGGCCATATTTGAACATTTTAATAATCTTTAATGGCCATGCAAGTGTAAAACGAATATATCATTTAATAATAAAACTGAAATAAAGTAAAACTACTCACACTGCAAAGATGCCAGACGTAGCACGGACAGTAAAATGGCGAGCTTTAATCAGTTCTTAAAGGTTAAATGCAAATGTATTGAACTTGAATACAACTGAACTAAAAAAAAAACAAAAAAAAGTTCAAATCACTCTCTCCTTCAGGTGTGGTCGCATAAACAATACCCGCTGATCCCTGTGGGCAAAATGGTCCTGAACAGGAACCCGGTCAACTACTTCGCCGAGGTGGAGCAGCTGGCATTCGACCCCAGCAACATGCCACCGGGCATCGAGCCCAGTCCTGACAAGATGCTGCAGGTACAAGCAGCACACATGTACATACACTTGATAATTGGTGGTATCGTGAGCGCTCCCTTTATGTTTGGGAACGCTACATATTATGATAATATAAGGTTAGCTAATCAACTAACAACAATCAGAGTAGTTACGTCAGGATAATTTGGTTAAATAAGAGACTTCTTTGTTGTTTGGAGGTTAGTTTCCCCTCGAGAATCTGCAGTATTACGTGTGGGACGTCATATTATTACCCACAAAGTCAGCGCATTCTGTTCGCAAAATGATATTATGCCAAATACAATCAAAAGTTGTTGTTCAGTCTTAACTGTGGAAGTTAAAACGGTCGGCACAGCTCCAAGCAGCACACGATTGAGTCGTCTTTCCTCGATGACTTTCCCGCATCTGACATAGCGGCGATGCCGACATACGATTCAGCACTTATTTCAGTTTATTTTTGAAAGGGGACAATGCAATTTCATAAAACACATGAAGTACACATGGTTAAAAAAGCCAGAATTAGCCAGAAGGCTAGTTTTCATCTGTAGTCCCCTGGCCATGATGTAAAAAAGCAGTAAAATACATCTACTCAAAGTGGCCTTTATTGGTCTCATGGCCCACCTGTCTCCACACTCAGGGTCGCCTCTTCTCCTACCCGGACACTCATCGGCACCGACTGGGCGCCAACTACCTGCAAATCCCCGTCAACTGCCCATTCAGAGCCCGTGTGGCCAACTACCAGCGCGACGGCCCGATGTGCGTGCTTGACAACCAAGGTCAGGTGACACATTAATTTGCTGCATTTTAGCTAAAAACAAACAAAAAAATGGGTAAGACAACTTTCCATAGGGAAAGTAGTTGGAATTTTGAAAAAAAAAAAAAGCCCAACAGCAGGTATCAACTTCCCTGAGCAATTAAGCAATCAACACTTATCATGAGCTAACACTCATATGTGAATCCTGGACTGTTGCACCCGTGAGCGATGTGGGTGTTTCAAACAGTGTACTATGTATGCTGTATAAGATATTCTTCATTGATCCCAAGTACAGAGTGAAGATGGTTTTAACGAGGCTTTCTCATGCATGCATTACTCTTTGATATCCAGTAGAGGTCGCCACTTGCTACTAAGGTTTTTTTTCACCTCACGTCACTCATAATGAGTGAACATTATAGCGACGTCTTTGTATTAAAAAGAACAGAAACGAGGATGATTTATTAGCAAATAAATTTTTTTATTGAATACTTGACATAAACAAAGCCTGCATAAAATAAAAAAGCATGCCAGTTGGGGGAGCCTGTTACAGAGCGTACCATGTCATTGCAGTGTCAAAGGGGGTTTCCAGTTGTGTCACACATCAAGTAAGGGGCCCTATGCGGGGAATTCCAGACACATTGTCGTCACTGTGTCTAAAGCAATGAATTTTGTTTCATCATTGATATGCGCAAATGTACCGGTAAGTCTTCTATTGGCCCTGTGGCAGCATCTCTGATTACACATATGCCGTCTGTCCTCCAGGTGGCGCTCCAAACTACTTTCCCAACAGCTTCAGCGCTCCAGACAGTCAGCCTCAGTTTGTGGAGTCGTCATTCAAAGTGTCCACCGATGTGGCGCGTTACAACAGCGAAGATGACGATAACGTCACCCAGGTAACCATTGTGTCACGTTTAAACAGGATGTGGTAAAAGTACAAATAAATAGCATACAGCCACATCCTACTAAGTGCACAACATTAATGTTAAATGTTACTCACTCACTCACTCAGAGATATTTACTCTTTTTATGTTCAGGCTATAGGTAAACACTAAACCAACTTCAGTACTTTTTAAAAATGTTTTCATAATTGTTTATACCTAGCAATGCTTGTAAAGCTTTTACTCTGATAATAAATATTGAAATATTTGTTAATATTTCGAAGATTAAGTTAAAGTCACCCAGGTAACCATTGTGCCATGTTTAAACAGATGTGGTAAAAGTACTCTCACTCTGTACTTCAATAGAAGATACTTGTGTAAAAAAAAAATAAAAAAATAAAAAAACTCGGAAAATAAAATGCAACTGATTCACCTCCTGTCCTTAAGTAAAAGTGGAAAAAGTAAAGACTCTGACACACATTTCAGCACAGAATGAAAAAGTCAAATCTTTAGTTTTGTCCCCCGTGTTTCCTCGCCGATCTCAGGCTGGACAACGGGATTCCGGTCAGATTTGAGCCACTTCTGACTAACAAGTGGTCGTGTGCCCCGTTGCAGGTTCGTGCCTTCTACACGCAGGTCTTGAACGACAAGGAGCGTCAGAGACTTTGTCAGAACATAGCGGGCCACCTGAAGGGGGCGCAGCTCTTCATCCAGAAGCGCCTGGTAAGTGCATATAGTTCAGGAGATGGGCAAACTTTAGTGCTTAAGGGCCACATTTTAATTTTGAATTAGACGAATGGTACATGTAAAATAGCTAATATTGATAACACTGTAATTTTTCATGTATAAAACATTTTTTTTTGGTCTAAAATGTCAGTAAAAATCGAGGGTGCGTATTATACATGGCGAGAAGGGAAATTACCAAAATTAGTCAGGCTTAAACTAGCGAAAATCAAAGCAACAAACTTCCCCATTACTACCGCTTTGCGATTTACTTTTTATACTCGTATACCCAGAGGTGTCAAGTGTTCCGGTTTGGCCATATTTTGTTACGGCCACTTGCCACGTGTTCCGCTGTTCCAGGTAAGTCGAAAATGTTCCGGAGAGGACATGTGTCGCGATAGGTTCACTTGGAGTGTGTTAGGGAGTGAGAGAGAGAGTGGCTAACACGCATTTGAACTGCAAGCACAGCGGCTTGTAATTGGCTGACACAAGATTTTGCCCTTACCAATAAATTACGAAAAAGTTTTTTGATGATTCATCGAATCTTCCTCACGCATGACGAACGTGCGGGCAGCTAACTAGCGTGGCTAGACACGGTGCTCAGCTGCCCATTTTAAAGTCACTAATCATCGCCTCCATGGTGGCGAAAAAGCTGCCATTCTGAAAAGTATCATTTTCACGAAAGTAGGACAAGGAGTAATTAACAGGAGAAGATCGATTAGCCGTGCTAAACCGCTAAGCTATTGTGAAATGTAGCCACGAAACACTGAAATTAGTGCTTTTGGGAGCTTCAGTACACTTCACAGAAATCTGCTGTTACAGCCGAGAATAACCAATTATGAACAGGAAATTAGCGTCTAGAGAGAAAATGTAGCACACAGCCACACATAGGACAGTCCGAATGTTTCCAGAAATGAGTTAATACGTTATCGTATACGTCAGCCAAGAGGAGGGGCCTCTAAGGTTAAAAGTATAACTACATATAGTATTTGTATAGTAATTATTTATAATATAAGCAATTGTATTTGTTTGTTTGCACATTAGAGTGCTGAGTTCTGATGTTTACTTTGAAATTGTTAAAATGTGCAAATGTTCTAAATTTATCGTGCCTGGCCGGGAGCTCAGCACCCTAAACCTCTGACTCTCGAATCGCCCCCTGGTGTGGATCTCTCTTAAGTTGTGCTCTCTGATCATTCAGGTGGAGAGCCTGAAAGCCGTCCATCCAGACTACGCAAACAGGGTTCAGAGCCTTCTCAACAAGTACAATACGGAAGCCCAGAAGGTAAAACCACTCTAAAGATTGACAGTTGGTTTACATGCCAATTTGCTCAGTACTTGGAGTACTATGAATTAGCATTTTAGCAGGCTAATGTATTATGTTATATTATGTATTATATATGACTTTACATCACTTTTGTCTCTTAGAACGCTGTTCATGTGTACAGCCGTCCAGGAGCATCGGCCGTCACCGCTTCATCCAAGATGTAAACGCATTTCCAGCGGGAGCTCATTCCCTGACAGCAGTCACAATAATAACTACAACAAAGAAAAAGAATCAACAGATCACAAACCAAGAAAATGCTAACAAGGCTTCAAGTAAAATGAAAGTAATCCACTGATTTCTGCTTTTGTTGGATTCGTGCCTTCGTCGGTCTCAATTAACAATAATGATTGTTGTTGATCGTCTCTGTACGAGCACTTCTAATGTTAGCGAATCCCTAACCCCATCCATTGCCTCAAGAAAGCTTGTTCATTTACAGGAAGCAAATATATTCAAAGCACCCCCACCCCTGGTCTAGAAAATGCTATGAAGAAATGCCATTCTTATAGTAAAAGTTGTACTTTGATCTCATACTTGACTGAACCGCTGGCCAAAATACAAATGCCATAATCGTCTTAACGCTTGCTTTCCGGAAAACCCTTCATCTATCTAGGAATATGTTCAGAAGTTCAGCACAGTGCCTTGTCTGTCACATTTGGAAGTGTGAGACTGGTGAAAAATACTGATGGTCGTTTTGTAATGTTGCCTAATTAACACTCCTTGATTGGGACATAAAACAGTGCTTTTATTAATAAAATGCATATCAGCATCTTTTTAGTTGTCTTATCTTTTATTTATATGTCTATATGCATACATGTCAAACATTACTTCAAACATAACCTTGACAGGTATTCAGGGTTTAACATTGGCCTGTACTGAATGAATTCACAATATTTCCTATTGGGAAATTATTTTGCCAAAGTACAGCAGAACGTGTTGCAACACATTGTGAGTGTTCACCATGTTCAATGTTGTGTCCTTTTTATAGCTGTGTCAAAAAGTCAGCCACCTCATTTCCTGTTAGCATTCAAAAAAAAAAACAAAAAAAAAAGAAGAAAGAAACTTGTCTTTGACTTGACATTTGAGACGCCCACAGCAATGTACCTAGCAGTCAACCCCTCTGTGGCAGTCCCGATGCAGACCGTGAGCTTTGACGGGTACCTCGGCCCCCCTGCCGGGGCACCGGTCAACGTGACCTCGCAGCGGCCGCACGACTACATCATCTTCTCTCTCTTCTCCTTCGTCTCCATGGGGAATCCGTTCTGCTTGGGACTTGCTTTTAAAAAAAAAAAAAAAAAAAGTTAGTTTGGACTTTTTTTTATCTATTAAGTTTTAAGGGGACTTCATAGAAAATATTTAATTCAAATCCAATAAAAATGTTTGTAATGTGCATGAATACACATACACCTCCCACTTTTATTCCTACATTTTTGTTTTCTAATGAGCCTCTGGCTAAAAGACAACTTGGATTGAGGTGGATGGATTGAGGTTGTTTGGAAGAGTGGGTCCGCGCTTTACCCCAAATTTGTACATACCGCTAAGTCGAAGCACAGTAGTAGCCTATCACTAACCTAAGTTAACAGTGTTAGTCACAATTGCAGGAGCTATTTGTATGAAAAACACTAACAGGCCATGAATATAAAACTATTAAATGTTCCCTTGATCACAATGGATACATTACAGACCCAGACGCTATAGGTGAAAATCCATGAAAGAAAAGTTTTAAAATATGGTTTTACCTCTTACACACGTTTTTAAACACATTGTAAACATATTTGAACGCAAAAAAAAGAATGAGCAAGCAAGACAATGTAGAGGAAAATACTGTACAGTATTGATAAGTGTTGTGTGCTGTGAATACCCCTAGATGGAAGTAATGCCTTAAGGACTTCCATAGCCAGTTGTTTTGTTAGGAGTGAACGGGAATAAAGTTCTCAGCACATTAAAAGCGTAACTCCGTCCTTCCTGAAGCATACGCGCAACGGTCGCTACCAGAAGGCTTCCAAGATGCAGGACGCTTGGGTGCCATCGAAAGCCTGTCAGAGGATACGTCATGTTACCAGCAGCCAATCAGAGCACAGGATGATCAAAATCACACGGAACTTCGTACCCCTAAATAGTTATTTTATATACATACTTTTGAAGACCTAATAGGTCCACGGTTTTGTAATTTGGAACTATAAAAGAGATATATTGTATGAACCATACCAAAGCTTCATCGAGCAGAGTGGCGCAGCGGAAGCGTGCTGGGCCCATAACCCAGAGGTCGGTGGATCGAAACCATCCTCTGCTATGATCACTTTTAACCTCCCCTAGCGGAATGTTTATTTTAAATATTTAATATTTTCCATATCAAAACTCTCTTTACTAAGACGTTAGATAAGTGTTAATTTCGCTTCCTACGTCCAATATACACGTCACCCGCCAGATGATTGACATCACGTCATTGCACGTCTTGTCGAAAGGAACCGTTTGCATTTTGAAATCAGTGACGCCCTTTGACTGCTAAGTCCCTCCTGTACAGTTGGCGCGATGTACCACAAAGAGTTGTAATCCACATTTATTAGGAAAAGAAGAAGAATCGCCACAGAAGAAGAGGATTTTCCCCCAGAGCCAATCAATCTACGACGTCATTCTAAAGTAGGTTTTACGGTGATGTCCTAACGAGTCACTGTTTAAAAACGTGTGTTCAGATAGGTTTTGCTAGAAGCCACAGGTATCAAGCTAAACTTAACATTAAGTTACGTCTCATGGCGTCTACACATGACCAGTGTCTGCTTCCAACCTCCACTCCACATGAACGTGCACATTTAATTGGGGTCGCTGCTTATATTGACGTGTTTCTCCAATGATTTTAGAGGAATGAAACTAGCAGACAATCGTCCAGCTAGCTATTTCATGCTCTGTTGGCGTCAATGAAATATGACGTGAAGGAGGGTGGGGTATTTATCCTTCACGTTTTGCCCTTTGTTATGCGTCTAAACTGTTGGTATGCTGATATTTTTGTTTAAAAGCTTTAATACTGACACCGCTACAGTGTCAAAAGTGTTGCTGTTGCACATTTTCTTTTCTTCTATGCAGCATCTTATTTCATGCATAATGTACCGCACAACAGGCTAGTTAAAAACACTTTTAAGACAAACTCGTGGAGTGCTTTCAAAGAAAACTTCAGGAGTTGAGGGCATCACAAAAGTGCTGTTGATGAGATTCACAAGTGTAACTTGTTTAAAAAGCATAAATACTGTAATTCAAGGTAATTCTACCTTTATATTTCAGAGTTTGATTGTGTCACCAATTTAGCTTGTTTAAAATCGGAATGCCTCCCTGTAATTGAGTGAATGCTGCCTTTTTATTTAAGTATGTATTCTGTTTTATTTTATTATTTGATTCAAGAAGTCTGCATTTTTTTTCAACTACAAAAAAGGAAGTCTGCCTTTTTATTCATTAAAAAATGTGCCTTTTTATTTCATATTTCATATTTGTCATGTTTGTTCATGTTTCATATATATCAACTGTTTTTGTTTTTTCAACTGTGCATAAAGGCATTTGTATTAATGGGGTATTTTTTTGTGAAATAATTTTGAGTTGCTAAAGAATGTCGGTTGCGACTTAATGACTAAGTTAAATTTTGGCTCCCGAGGCAAAACCAGTTGGGAACCACTGAGTAGCTGAATGTTTGAATATGAAACTTACAACTACAGTGGTCTATTTCCCCTGACATTTTTTAGGCTTGAAGTGGGGATTTGATAACATTGTGCAATTGTAAGTCATGCTAAGAGTTACAAAACTGGCCATTTTTTTTTCATAGGGTCTGTTGAGAAATGAAAAGACAGGGGGACAAGATATATAACTTATTTTTAAAGAGAAGCAAGTCAGGCAACGGTAAGGTGGACAGAGAGAGTGTGAGTGAATGGCTCGTATGTGTGTGCGCGTGAGTATCTGTGAGTGTGTGTGTGTCAGTGGATAACTGTGAGCGGGTTACTCTGTGATTATTGACAAAATTGTTGCAGTTTTTGAAGTTGTGTTTGTGTGTACATTGTGTTGTAAACATTGTTAATAAACTTTAATTTATGTGCACAAACCTCATCTGTATGCTTAGTATGTACATTGCAACATTTAGAGAGACTGATTGCAATTCATTGGTTGTGAAACAAATTCATTGTCATAGTCTGTTTACATAGTCCCTGAAATAGCCTTGGCCACCCCCTGGCCACCCCAAGGATTAAAGTCTAGCTCTGCCACTGAAACTACCATTTTATAGACGTACCGTACGTACCTTAGAGTATGAGAAACTGTTGAAATTGACTCTAACCGGCCAGCAAGGGGTGGTGTTCCTGCAAACCTCTTTCAACTTTTTATTTACTCATTTATTTTCGTACTCTCGTTTATTTGTGACATTTATGATATTTCCAAATAAACTGTTAAGGGAATGGGTAGTAGTTCATAAATGAAAGATAGGCGGTGTGATGGATTGACGGATTAAAAAATAGATAAACGATTGAAAGATATATGGATAGATGAAGGGGTAGACAGTTGAATGCTACAAGGACAAAAAATGGACGTTGTATGGGTGAATGGGTATATGATAAAAGACTATGGTTGGATGACGGAATAATCAAAGGGTGTATTGACAAGTGGATGGATGGAAAGGTGGGTGAATGGTTGGATGGATAAATGACACTGATAGATGGACATTTAAATGGATAAAATGACATGGACAGATGGATGGTAGAAGGGAATATTGAAATGATGGACAGATTGATAGAAAGACAAGGCAGACAGATGGACTAAAGGATGTTGAAAATGGATGGCCAGATGAATGGCTCAATTGAAGGACAGTGGGATGGATGGACAGATTATAACTAAAAAGAGATGGCTAGATGAATGAATGGTACAGAACGGCACAACAAGAGATAGATGGTGGCTGGATGGATGGATGGATGGGTGGATTGAATAATTGAAGGACAAGATGGACAGTTGAATGGCTTATTGAGTTCTTTTGATGTATGTGATTGACTGGCAGAAGAGTTAAGGCCTTTTCCGATTATGGTTTGAATTTCCTCCCATCTGCACATTAAACCTGTAAAAAAAAGAAAACATTCCATCCTCTCCCTCAAAGTTTTCTGTTTGTTGGCTGCTGCTTATTTTAGGTTCTGTCAGGCTCACCACATAATGACAGAGGTGCAGTATATGAAAGGCCCATGCCCATGTGTCGCCTCCCTTTTCACCGGCCCATATAAGCCTCTTGCTTGGGGGGCGGGGGGAAGTCTTCTCCACTCAATCTCCTTGCTTGCTTCCCCAAAAGAAAGCCAGGCTCGAGCTGTGTCAACCGGACCAAACCATGGACAACCATTCGTACAACCATTCTTACAACTTCCCCTCCGACTGCAACCCACTCACCAACTGCAAGTCTGCCCGCAAACCGGCGGGTTCCACCGTGGTCAACATGGGCCAAACGGGCAAGAACCCGCCTCGGGACTACATCTTCTGGTCTCTGTGCAACACGTTGTATGTGAACTTCTGCTGCCTAGGATTCATGGCTCTCCTGTACTCCATCAAGGTAGGAAGACAATTCTGGTAGCATGTAAGGAAGACAATTCTGGTAGCATGTAAGAAAGACCCTTGGAGAACTGGTGGAAAACATGTTCCCCTTCCATAGTTTACTTCAGGGTTTGCGTTGCATTGCTGCGGTCTTCAATTTTTTTAAACTTAATTCATGTTGTTAGCCTGACAGCAAAAAGTATTTTTTTAACATTTTCAAAACAAGTTCAACAAACCAGAAGAATCCAGTTGTCTCGACTGATAACCATGACCTGGATGACTGAGAATCTAGGCAGACCAAAAGAAAAAAACGCAATTATGAGCAAGCCAATTGAGATTTTGTATTGCTATTGTTATAGTAAGGTTAAAATGACATGGGCAATTATGCTACTAGGCTAACAGTAAATGTATCAGAAACGATCTTAGACATTAAGCCTTCAAAAATACAACCAATGGAGCCAATAAATCGATTTACATAGAAGAAGAAACTACAGGGTGTAGAAATATTTTCAAGCACCAGCAGTGGACTGGCCACGAGTCTCTAATTAAAGACGCTGAGTGGCTTCGTCTGGGTGGTTAAAAATGGCGTAATTACCATGTTCCTGGTGGGCGAGCGCTCAAGAGAAATTAGAGAGGGAAGAAGAAGAAGAAGCCTGCTTTGCTCCAAAACTAAACAGCTGTAACAGCATTGAACCTGAGAGGCGTCAGAAGAGCAGTGGTTAAAAATGACTGAAATGGGTTCATTGGTTGGAGAAAGCCTAAACCCAGAACTAACCCCATGTCTGTAGAAGCATGTCACTAGTCCTAACCCAAAACCCAAACCCATGTTGCTGGCTCACTCTAACTCAAGTCCTAACCCTAACTGTAGTTTTAAAACTAACCCTGAACCCAGATCCTAACCCAGGGGTGGGCAAAGTATGGCCACTGCATACTTAGCAACAGTCTCGTGACCATGAATACACCCCGCCCCCCCCCCCCCCCCCCGTCCCCAAATTGGTTTATTAAAATGTATTACTTCATTATTATAATCATTATTATTTTTGTATTCATTTACTCCATGCCTTCATCACATCTCAGCTGGATTACTGCAATCCACTTTACTTTGGCGTCAGCCAGTCTTCCCTCAATCGTCTCCAGTTGGTTCTAAAATGCTACTGCTGAATTGACCACCCAGTGCACATTAGACAAGCCCCTCACTGTCCATTTTTTTTTAAATCCTACTAGCCCTCGCTCAGGTCCTAAAATTAACATTATCCTTACCCTAAACAGATAGCAGTAGTAGCATGTTGTTAGCTCATACCCTAAAACAAACCCAAATCCGTACCAGAACCCTGAGACTATCCCCAGCCTCTCTTGGTTCTCTTGGTGATGAGCAGTGTTGTGTTCGCATCAAACATACCTTTGGGAATTATGGCCCAAAAAATTCAACCTTGGTTTTATCAGACAATTACACTTTTTTTTTTTTTTTTTAAACCATTACACAACACTGCTCATCACCAAATGAACACACTTGTGCAACCACAATGTCTGCGTTGTTTATTTTTACTTCTCTGGGAAAGATTAAAAAACAATTCAGTTGTACGAGTCACTTGGTGGAAAAAGGTTTGAAATCATTTATCTTGGTTTCGTTTTTTATATCACAAAAACCTGGCATTTAAACAGGGGTGTGTAGACATTTTATATTCATTGTGCCTCTCTCTATTTACATCTTTTATTACATTGGGTTCTCATCTGAGGAGGTTGTAAAACGTAACAAGCAGTTACTGTTCTAACCAATCAGGCCCGGGACCAGAAGACCCAGGGTAACCTGCAGCTGGCCCAGGAGTGCTCCGATAAAGCCAAGTGGTACAACATCCTGGCGGCCGGCTGGAACCTGCTGATTCCTCTCTTGGCCGTCGTCCTGCTCGTACTCCTGCTGGTCCACCTGGGTTCCTCTCAGGGCTCCTTCGACTTCCTCGGAGAAGACGGCCTACAGAACTTCCTGAAACTCTTCAGCTGGTAGACGGACGGGATAAAACAACCCACCCAGTTTTCACACTCATCGGCCAATTTGATTTGATTTGAAGGAGAAGCGACACCGCGGCGTCATTTGCAGGCAGTCCAGCGTCCTGGAGGTCTAGATTTGTGCTGAGCCACCCAATCAGCTTTCGGATGATTCTATAATGGCGAGTGATGCGGCAGTACCACGATATACAGCAAACTCCCGCTATGTGTGGGATAGGGAAAATCCACCATTAATTGACACTTACAAAAAATGTTTGTAATTGCATATAAGATGCAACAAGATGGCAGCAAAGTACCATTTTTCTGTTAGACAAAACTATGGACTGACTAAATGAAGCTCCACCCCGCAGTTTAACATAAATAAGCGACTAGATGCTGCCAAAGCAACATTTTCTCAACAAATAACAGAGGATAGGTAGCCCAAAAATCCGCAATTAGTCAAATTTGCGAATGCCAAACCGCAAATATGCAGGGGTTCACTGTCACCATGTTCGGGAGAAACATTAGCACAGACAGCAGCATTTAAAAATATTCAGGACAAATTAGGATCAATGACCTAAAACCAAATTTTGCATTATTTTTGTATTGTTGCATTCCTTATCGTAGTAAATTTTGAAGCTGCGTTTCTTGAAGTATGTTCGTTGTTTTATTTATTGTATTTATTCAGGCCGGTCGCCTATGAATTACCTTCACACGACTTAACCCAAAACATTTTTATCCATGACGACAACTTGTGATTGGTCGTAGTCAGATTTTTTTTTAATGACGTTTTACCTAGCGTGGGTTTGTAATTCAAAGAGACGCAGCTGATTCAAGTAAGCAATCATTTTTGGGAGGAAAGAGAAACACTACAGTCAAATTATTGTATGTATTCATTGTGGGCGGCACGGTGGTCGACTGGTTAGAGCGTCAGCCTCACAGTTCTGAGGACCCGGGTTCAATCCCCGGCCCCACCTGTGTGGAGTTTGCATGTTCTCCCCATGCCTGCGTGGGTTTTCTCCGGCACACCGGTTTCCTCCCACATCCCAAAAACACGCATGAATTGGAGACTCTAAATTGCCCGTAGGTGTGAATGTGAGTGTGAATGGTTGTTTGTTTGTATGTGCCCTGCGATTGGCTGGCGACCAATTCAGGGTGTACCCCGCCTCCTGCCCGATGATAGCTGGGATAGGCTCCAGCACGCCCGCGACCCTATTGAGGAGAAGCGGCTCGGAAGATGGATGGTATTCATTGTGATAGCATATACAGTGTCCCCCAACATTTAAAATATGAATATCTTACATTTGCTAGGCATGCAAAATTTATATTGGCTTGTGTTGAAAAATACAAGATTTATTCCTCAAAATTCCAATAGATAACCGATTTTACGAAGACACTAATCTAATTTCACTCAAATTTTAGCAGCATAGAAAAACAAGCACGATAGCAAGTGTACTGTGATTTTCTGTCTTCTCATTGAGGGGGGGAAAACAAACAAACATCAAATGTAGATTTTACACAACTTGTTAAAATTTGAGATCATTTGAGCAAGAACTGGCAACGTTATTAGACTAATAAATTGGGGGGGGATACCCTGTTTGCAGTATATTATCTTTTGTTTCCTTTCTTTTTTTTGGATCACTTTGAATAAATCCGCTGAAGTCAGTGTTATGCTGAACAAAAAAAAAAAAAGTTTGAAAACTCATAATTTATTTTTAAACTTTTCAAGAAATGTTTTCAATTCAACTTGTTGACTCACGCCAGCTTCTCTGTTGACGTTTCTTGCTGCATGCCTTTCCTTTCTAATTGGACTGGACTCGATGTAAAACCTGTATTCTTGTGGTTCTGCCAGTGCACCTACACCCTGCTTTTAAACCGCCAGTTACTGATCCCGGTAGGTTGTAATTCCCAGGCGGGTCCGCTCCTTCCCTTTCATCCCGGCCGTGTCCAAATATATAGCTTTAGATTACACACAGAACATTTGCAAGCTGTGGGCCGGCCAGCTGAAGAGAGTTAGCTGCTCAGAGGAAGCTTGACCGACTCGTTGAAGCTATGTTTACACGATGTTCCCGGTGGCCACGGCAGCCCCCATTTTCCTGAAACGTAGAGCGCTCTGGGAGTTTGGCCATTTTTTTCCCCTTCGTAACACGTCTTGCTAAGATTTCTCACGTTTTGTCAAGGCTTTTTGAGGATGAAACGTGGACTTTGGCGCACATTTGTGACCTCATCCCACTCGAAAGAAGCTCCCCTGCCTCCCTCCAGAGTCGGCGTCAGCGCGGGGGAAACATACTGCCTCTCAACAAATGTCTGATAATAATAGGTTCCTGTCAACAAATAATTCCCTCATCCATCTCATGTACCTGAACTTTCCCATTCCACTACGGACCGCCTCCACGTTTTGATATGGTTAATACGGTTTGACTTTGTACTGCCACATTCAGTTTAGTTCACGGCACGTCAGTTTGTCGCGTTGTCTCATGGCCATCCTCTTTTTTTCCACGGAGGACTGAAATTGGTCCGCCGTAGCCGCTGGGATCTTAGTATACATAAATGCCTTATAGCTTCACGTTTAATGTCGATGTCAGCAAAATAACAGAATTTCTCATGCTTGTACAAGTCAAATCAAGAAGTTAGCTGGTGTTAATAGTGACATGTAAAAATAAAATATTCATACTTAACTTGAATGATGAATTATTCCTAAAATAATGCACCTATTACTCAAGAACTAACTCTGTTTCAAAAAGGTTGTTGAATATAACATCATGCCATCTCGTGTTTGTTTGGATTAGTTTAATAATTTTGTCAAAAACAGATTTTGCAAGAAGCTAATGCCAAATATATTTTCGTCTGGTTTTTCGATGAGTCGATAACTATTCAATAGTGCCAGCCCGAGCTGGAACAGTTTCACGGCATGTCAATTCATTTCAATGGGGAAAAGTGATTTGAAACAAGAGTAATTGAAGTGGCTCAGCCACGCTTTGAAGGTTTAATATGTTACGACATGGGCGTCCTTGTCCTCCGACCTCCCACCATCCGGAACTCCCCCTCATATTAGCCACCTTTCACACGCTCGCCTCTTTATTTATACATGGCAAATGACAGCTTCGGGCCTCTTGCTTTCTATTTTTCCCTTTTGCGGCGGCTGGAAAAATTGTTGCAGATGTCTGGCGTGAGGAGAATTACAGGCTTGCAGCTGGCAGAGGGGAGCTTGTTCGAATGCTGCTCCTGGGTGTTGTCCGGCAATGTTTGGGTGAAGATATGCACAACTTGCATTATATTCACATCCATTCAAATGAATCCAAATAGAATAGTAGGATGGTAAGTGCAAAAATGTTAACACTCAAGCATTGTTAGTTTTCACAGCAATAATGATGAGAACAATTTTGCTGTATTTTTCAAGTCTCACTCCTCCACATAGCTGAAGGTCAACACACACATTCGCCACATTCTCCCGAAGCGACAAAAAAAAAAAGCACACTCCCACGCAGCCCTCTCTCATCTCATGTGCGCCCCCTCCTGGTGAAAGGAAACACCCTCAGGACACGTTTGGGACGAAAAGTGAGTACAGTATTTGAAAACAACACTTTGAAATGGCAATGTTGTTTGTATAATGAAAACATAAACAATGTTGTTTGTATAATGAAAATATAAAAAAAAAAAAACATTCAGTATGATGACACAATAACATCGTGGAGGTGTACCTAATGATGTGGCTGAATAGTATGCGTATCATTACTTTTGTGCAATTGTTTTTTAATTATTTATATAAACATTTGATGCAGTAATTCATATATATATATATATATATACACACACATATAAGTCAGTGTATATTATGTATTTATATTTTTTAAGGAGTAAAAAAATCTTAATACTCACTCAAAAACCAGCATGAGTATAATAATTGTTTTGCAATATTTTCTGTGAAAAAGTAGTAATTATATACTGTGTGTGTATATATATATATATATATATATATATATATATATATATATATATATATATATATATGTGTGTGTAATTATATTATTTGGAAAACAATTGCAAAAAACATAATTGTACTACTCATTATACTGGCCTTTGAATAAGGTATAATGTGTATGATTTTTTTTCAGTTGTTATAATTATGTTCATTATAAGCCCAAAAAAATTGGTAAACCTGCGCAGTGTTACTGTGCAATCATACGGAAAGGTACAATATTTATAACTTAAAAAAACAGTAAAACTTTTTCAAATAAACAACTTACTGTAGCTTTAAAGACAAATCCCTCTCGCAGTGTCAATCAAAACTTCGCATTATCTTTGTAAAGGGAGTATTCTTGATATTGGATATCACTATATTGTGCTGATGTACCGAATAAAGTGGCCACTGAGTTTTGATGTTTTGAGTGTAGACAAACTCGAAACTGACATTTCATGGTGGCTTTCTGCTCTATTTCCAAACCTCGTTTGTTCACATTTAACTGGAGAATTGTTCCTTTGCGCTCCCATTCCAATGAAAAGGCCCATTTAGTCGATTGTTAAAAAAAAAAAAAGTGTTGCCGCACAATCATTCATATTCTTCATGTGATATTTTTCTTCTTCCGTTTTTAAGCATTTCTTACAGATGAGTTCATTTGAAATTGCATCTTGCACAGTGTCTTTTGTCTCTCTGTTTCCTCAAAGCTCGTCGACAAAGAAACACACGCACACACACATACACATGATCATTTTAAGCTAATCAAGATGGGGCTCTTCTGACGAGTCACACGCATCATTTTTAACCAATACAACCCCCTTAACCAGCTCGGGTATTTATATATATATATATATAATTTTGTTTCATTTATATATTTATATATATTAACCATGTGTTAGATCTAAAATTACAATTTTATTTTATTCCAGGCCGATATTTTCATTCATTTTTTTTTGTTTTTTTGCATCGAATTTCATTTGATTCGGGTGGGGGTAGATAGTTTCGGAAAGAAAGAAAATGTTTTGACAAGATGTAATGAGCTTTAGGTCCACCAGTTGGCGCCACAATACATTTTCAAACTTCTACTGCCAAAAGGCCTCAGTGCCAAAAAACTGGCAAAAAAAAGACATCAAATATTTCTGAACTTTGGTTCCCTGCGACAACAAAACCAAAAAAGTACAGTAGAAGTCTAAATGAAGCACTTCACATTCTCCAGTTAGTCTTCTTGAATAATTATTTGAGGGTGTAAACAAAACTGTGACGTCAGTTAGGCCTCGCCGCCTCGGCATGCGTTTTGGTCAAAGGGGAAGTGTCCTCTTATCGATCATCTGCAGCTCCAGGTTATGTAACGCCTGCACACCACAGGCCCACTGGTGTAAAAACCCTCCTACATGGGACCCACCCACGTGCAACACACACCCCGCCCCACACTCACACATAAACACAAATACCTGATAGACGTGACCCTGGGTGGGTGTGGCCAAGGTCTGTCGGGCTGGAAGGGCAAATTGGAGCCAAGTGAAGGGAACACCAGTCTTTCTTTCTTGGTTTTGTGTCGAGGAGCGTAACAACACACGACAGGCAACATGAGCAGGTGAGAAGCCGCTTGTCTTTTCAAGGTCAAACCAAGCGTTTCTTCTAAATTTGTCACATGTGTTGCATGCATGTAGTCGCTGTTCACTTCCTGCATTTAGCTTTTTATTAAAACTTTTTTTTTTTGGTTCTGCAGTGAAAACAATGCTGTCCAAAGTGCTTGGTTGTTTCATTTTCATGCTTATGAATGCAAAACTTCCTTATTTCTGCTTCCTCTGTGTATACACACAATACATTCTTATGCACAACACACACACACACACACACACACACACAGTCCTTGTTCTAATTTAATGACCTATATAAAGTCGTTGAGTGTTGCATTGCCTCCCGTCGCAATCTGCTTCACAACATTAGGAACACCTGCACGACCTCCATGAGAGTCCAGTGTTGCCCCGACAAAGCATTGCATGATTGACAATGTTATCAGTTTAGTAATATCATGCATCAAATATATATATATATTATGTATATATGTGTGTTAGGTCAGTGGTTCTCAAAAGTTTGACACCAAGTACCACCTAATTAAAATACAGTAGACCTAAGTAAAACAAAGAGGAGGTTTTCTTCCCAAAAAGTATATTTAATAAAATTGTAAGCCACAGTAACTTTATGCACATTTTAAACATTAACACTGTTCTTAAAAATAGGATAGTACAAAAACTGCACTTAAAGATTTAATAAAAATGTATTGCACAAATAAGTGAAATAAAAAAAAAAGTGTACGTAAGTAAATATTTAAACAAAGTTCTAAAAGATTAAATGCAAATATACTGTTAAAAGTTAAATACAATTTACAACTGTTCTTAACAAATGTACTGTACTGGATTAAAACACAACAAAGCTTAAACTACTAATGTAACATTACTGTATGCAAAGATAGAACAATCAGGTTATTGATCTCCAAAAGTCAGCCAGCATATCTCACTCTCACTCTTTTTCGGATACTTGAGTAAAAAAAGTCTGGCATCTTCTGTACTTGCGTTAAAGTAAAAAAGTACGGACTCTTAAAATATACTTAAGTATAAAAGTTAAAATTAATTTTTACTGTCAGTACTACAAGTATACTGTCAATACCTGTTTTAATAACTTGGCACAATGGGAAGAAAAAATTCTCTGCACAGTTAGTTTCCTTCTTTTATTAACTGACATACTGTATTACTTGTAGCGAGAAGGAAAAAAAATCATGTCACTTCCCTTTTTGTTGCGTTTTTATTTTTAAATCAGCAGCTTGCTAGCATTGTCCCGAGTTTCAAAACGGCGTATTCCCAACAACGTGATGTGACGACGTCAAACAATTCTCTTTTTTAAAATTGTGTCCTAAAAAGTGAAGTAAAAAATATACTTTGAGAAAGTAAAGACTAGAAAGTACAGAGGTTTTTTTTAAATATAGAGAGTAAAAGTAACAAGTAATTAGAAAAATAAAGAAAATGGGGGAAAATGTGACTATACCTAAAAAAAATCTACTCAAATACAGTAACAAAGTATTTGTAGATTGTTACTTACTTACCACCACTGTAAAAAACAAACATACAAAAAAAAACTCTAGTTAGCATTAGCATTGTTAGCATGAGTGTCTAGGTTGAATTTTGCATTGCGCTCTTGCATAGCATTATTGTATACTGTATGAAGAAAATATTTCTAAAAATACGATCTTGTTTTAACAAGGAGTGTTTGTCCATTTTCTTTCAGAGTTTCACACCATTATGCAAGATTCATTTTCCTTCTTTTAAAAGTTTTTAGCAGAGCTTTGTTAATTAACAGCAGTGTCAGACGGGTTGGGTGTGTCACACCCTATCCTCGGGGAATACCGACACAGTCCTTAAAAAAACAAAAAAAATCCAACCATGAATTCTTTGTTCACATTGCCCTTCCTCTCTGGGAAGTCATAAAATTTGTTACTGAGCCTTTACCTCTTTCTTTCCTTACGTAAGATATTGCATAAGTTTCCACTGGGAGCCTCCTCGTGTCAGAAGGGCTGCTATATGCGTTAGAATCCCCCCACCCAAATAAAGCCCATCCTGCTGGGGCTCATGTTACACACATACGCATTTGTGCATTCTGTTTGTGTCACACAACCCTTGATGGTGTTGTAAAAATAAAATAAAATAAAAAACACGCATCAACTTGAAGCTTGAACTCCCTCACCACCCCACCCAAAAAAACAACAACAAAAAAAGAAGTCTGTTGTGATAGCTTTGATAAATACAATACAAAGCATCAGATCCTGATGCTGTATTATTTAGCGTCCCTCCACAGAAAATTAAGCAACTAAGAATTGAAGGAAGCGGGGGTGTTGTTGTTTTTTTGCCGAGAGGTGACACAGATTTCTCTCTCTCTCTCTCGCTCTCTCTCTCTCGCTCACACACACACACACAGACACACGCACACATTGTCGGAGACGATCTGGTCTGATCTTTGCCAACGTTTGCCACAGTTCACATCTGGATGCAATTGTGCGCATTCCCAAAAGTTACAACATGCCCAAGCGCCCCCAAAAGGTCCAGAAAACAATAGAAGGATGGCAAAGGAGAGGTCTTTTGGTTTGTTGTTGTTTTAAAATGCTTATCTCTCAAGTGTTATTCTTCGTGACATAACAGGCAGCATCTGCTGCTGATCAGGAGAACTGGCGTTCGTCAAGCATGTGACGGCTGGGAGAAACTGAAGCCGTTTTATGACCGCCTCAAGAGAAGCAAGCTCACATCAGGAATGTTTTTGTCAAACGTGGAGGGGAGAGAATACATTTAAAACATAACACATGGGAAATATTGACCAAAGGCCTGAACCTCTGAGCTTTGCTGTCTCCACGTTTAAATTCATAACGTTCAAAAGTCTCCATCCATTTTGTATAGCACATACTGCATATCCTGATTAGGGCCCGACCAGTATGGATTTTATGAGGCCAATGCCAATTCTGCTATTTGGCAGAATAAAATTCAGATAAACGATTAATTGGATGATTAATTTTTAAAAGAAATCTATGAAAGAATAAAGTCCCTTCATGCTTACAACAATATGGATATGAATTACTGGCACAACATTTAACTGTTTTACAATACTTTGTCCTTGAGTATTTCTTTAACTTTACAACAGACAGAAAAACCGGGAAAAAAAATCATCCGATATTTTTGCCAATTTCTTTTTTTAATGTTTGCTTGAATGTCTTTATCTTTCTTCTGCTGGAATGTGTCTGTGTATATTAAAAAAATGGCAAAAATCAGCAGATTTTTGGGGGGGGTTTGAAAAGGGCTAATATTGGCCGATTAATTGGTCAGATCCTAATGGTGATATTGTGAATGTTTTTGTTGTTGTTGTTCAGCCTTCTGATTAGAGCCAATCAGAAGGCTGAACAGTCATTCCAGGAAGTGACACAAAAAGAGCCTTCCATTCATTTTCTATTGCACCTATTCTTAATAGGATCATGGGTGAGCTGGAACCTTTCCCATCTGACTTTTGGCAAAAGGTGGCGTACACCCTGGAATGGTCGCCAGCCAATCGCAGCGCACATATCGTTCAAAAAAAACATTCACACTCACATTTACACCTATCAACTATTTAGAGACTTCGATGAACCGAACGCGCATGGTTTTGGAATGTTGGAAGAAGCCGGAGTACCTGGAGAAAAACCTACATTCCCTTTTAAAACCGATATTTGAAGCTTGAACATCGTGGCGTTGAATGTCTGTCTCTCTGTTTCTGCGCAGGTGTTTAATTAGCCAGCTGGAGGTGCAGAGCTTTATCGAGAGTTGCATGATGGCGGTGGGCACCAAGCAGCATCATGCCCGCAGCCTGGCACAGGTTCTGGTGGAGGGCGACCACAGGGGTCACTACAGCCACGGACTGAACAGGATGGGTCAGTTTAGCCTACAGTAAATTGTCGTGCCTTGAGATACGAGTGACCTGACTTTATTTTTTTTAGATACAAGCTGTCATTTGGCCAATTTTTTTTTTGCATTGACTTGCGAGCCCAACTTGAGATACAACAGCTGTATGGTTGGCAGTGCACTCAACGCTACTTCACAGTAAGCTTAATGCTAACACATAATGGAAAATTCCATTGACGGGCTAACACTTAGCATCGATATTCGCAGTGTTATAAGCCATTAAGCAACAGCTATTTAAACACAAAAGGTGGAGCAACACAGGTAGACAGATAATATCACATTACTCTTCTTTTGATTTATTTAATACTAGTGAATTGAGTTACAAGCGTGGTCACAAATTAAACTTTTAAGTCAAGGTAACACTGTATTTTAGTTTTTTTTAATACAGGTTAACTTCTCATTACACTTGGAGGTTCCATTGTTCCTTAAATGGACCTCGTATCATCAGTATTGCAATATCCCTTTGTGCTATTTTTCGGACAGACATGTACGTGAAAGACGTTCAGACTGGAATCTGCGCCAAGGACGGGGAGCCGGTTGTGGATAAGGAGAGTCCCGCCACGGCGCTAGTGGACGGGAGGAACCTTCTGGGACCTGTGGTGGGGAACTTCTGCATGGATCTGGCCATCAAGAAGGCCAAAGAAGTGGGGATCGGCTGGGTGGTTGCGCACGGTGAGTTAGCCTTGAAAGAAAACAAACAAGTTCATTCCAGAATTGGAGGGCTAATTTTTTGCGATTATGTTTTGAAGAAAAACAGGTACCATCATATAATAAATTTGGTTTGAATACAGTACTAATTAAATTTTAGTGTTACTGTAATTACAGTAACAGGGTTGCAACTCGATGCTTATGTCAGTTTTTGCTCAAGAGTACATGCTAGCGGTGTTAGCTGCTACGCTAACTGCTCAAAAACAGACTTAGCTGTTTCATAAAAAGATGAACTTTGATATTAATATTTTTCTGATAATAAAGTCACAATTAAGTCAAATTGCACAAACCCTTTAAAATAGTATCGGGCATTAGCAGCATTATTCAGTTTACGACTTTGTTCAGTGTATTTACTGCAGTTGGGTAAAAACTGTTTGGGGCTCATGTTCATAAAAGTCCAAATGAAAATACCACAAAGGCACATTATAGGAAGAAAACAATCTCCAATACATTGAGAATACAGAGATTCACATCGTATTAGCGCAAAAATGGTTGAAAAGTGGACATACTTGGACGTCAAACAGCAATAATATTGATACTGTATTTTACGCTTATGTATCAATACTGTATCGACGAAACAGACGACGATGTGATGCATTGAGATGTCGACCCCCTGCCCCTTATAATAAGTACATACAATAACCGGTCTTTGTCTGTTGTAGGCTCCAACCACTATGGCATCGCCGGTTACTACGCCATGCAAGCTCTGAAGGAGAACATGATCGTGAGTGGAAAAAAACAAATGTCTTTAAGTCCAACTGCTGTCTTGTTTGGTTTATCTAACCGCCATGATTCCAACAAAGGGAATGGCCTTCACCAACACGTCCCCTCTGGTGGTCCCCACACGTGGTAAAGAGGTGAGCAATACAGTATTTCCTGCTTATAATAGACGATTTTGTGTTGTGTCTTTAGTGAGTCGAGCTGTTGTTTGTAGTGCACCTTAGGCACCAACCCCCTCAGTGTGGCAGCGCCATCCAAAGATGGCGACAGCTTCGTCCTGGACATGGCCACATCTGCGGTCGCCCTCGGAAAAGTGAGTGCTCCGAGGCAAAAGCAAGGAACTTCCATTCATCGTTTTTTTATACCGCGGGGCAGGTCATAAATCAAATGGCTTCTCTTTAACTTCTCTTAACAGTCACAGTTTAAAAACCACCTTCTTCACACTCCTTGGGATTACAACTACCTACCTTATTTATTTTCAATGATACCAAGTTGAAATAGTTGCACACTGTTTGGCCTTACCACTAAAGCTTTCCATCTCCTTGACTTCACAAGGACAAATGCTCGTGTTTGCCGCGACACATTTTTGTTGTGTGTGTACACAGGTGGAGCTGCACGAACGTCGTGGCGACACTATCCCCGAGGGATGGGGGTGCGACGCCCAGGGCAAGATCACTGCCGACCCCAAGAAAGTTCTGAGCGGAGGGGGCTTGGTTCCCATCGGCGGCAGCGAGGCCACAGGTCCGCCCAAATGTCTTCGTCAACTTGCGCTGAACATTCTCCTGTCCATACAATATTAGTGACGTGAACAGCAGTCGGCAAAGTGATGAATGAATATGTTTAATGGCAATACATCAGCAATGACAAAAACTCAAATTCTTCGCAAGTTAGTGTCGCCCATCTGGCTGGTGATTCAAATTTGGTAGCAATCAGGCGAAATCTCTTAAACAAGTTTGCCTTTGAAGGACCCCTAGAAATGAACAAAATGATCCTAAAACGGACGTTCAAACCAAAATGACAGACTTCCTGTCTTTTCATGCACGGCTTCTTGAGACTTTTTTGTGGGTCTTCACAGGATTTCGTTTTGCTAAGTGGAACAGGCTTCAGGGGCTCAATTTTCCAAACATTCCTGAGACAATTTTTCGGGGTTAAATCTGGTTTAGGGTTCGGGGTTAAGGGTTTGGGATTAAAAGCATTAAAGGCAGTGTTTTTTTGGACAGCTGTCATTTGTGTGTGCCTAATGAAGTGTCCAGTGAGTGTGAAACCAACGGAATTGTGCTGTTGTGTGCGTTTGCATTGTTGTTGTTGTTGTCCAGGAGGGTACAAAGGTTACGGACTGGGAATGATGGTCGAGGTGTTCTGCGGTATCCTGGCCGGTGCCAAGTACAGCAATCACATCCGCAGATGGAAAATGACCGAAAGGGTTGCAGACCTGGTAGGTTGCGCAGTTTGACGCGGCAAATGCCCGGCAATATTACTTTTAGCTATGTGATCACCACAGTTTGATGCGGTAATAGCAGAAAATGTCTGTTGTGAAAACTATGTTGACTGTTAAGCCTTACATAGTGTTCATGTCAAATTTGACCCATTTGCACAATAATCAAAATACACGTGTTATAACCCTTTAAGCAACACATATTTGAGCACAGACGATACAGCCAGGCACACATAATGTAACAATACTCACAGGTATATATTATTTATCCTCTGAGAAGAATGGCGAGTATTACTGCCTCTTGCTGAGGAGCTGAGACCAACTCTGTGTACACTATGGAAAAGGAAAAGTATGTAAGGGTTAAGCAAATTCAACCAAAGCCATGTTGCCTTAACCTAATGATTGTTTATGCTGTTTGCATTTAGGTCGTTAAACTCGTCAGCGTAGTAACCGTGTGGCTCACGTGTGTGTGTGTATGTTTTCGCAGGGTCAGTGTTTCGTGGCAATCAACCTGGAGAACTTCGCTCCCGGGTTCACCGACCGCATGGCGGACCTACTGGCCATCCAGAGAGGACTGGACCCTGTGAGTGCTTGGGTTCAGGGGCACGGCGCACTGAGAGAGGCGGCAGAGCACAAAAACAGACTCGTGTGCAAATACAGCATAAGGATGTTTAGTTATCGATATATTTTAAGAACTACTCAACATATTTATGGAATTTATAAATAACTAAAAAATAAGTATATATCCATCCATTTTCTGAGCCGCTTCTCCTCACTAGGGTCGCGGGCGTGCTGGAGCCTATCCCAGGAGGTGGGGTACACCCTGAACTGGTTGCCAGCCAATCGCAGGGCACATAGAAACAAACAACCATTCGCACTCACATGCACACCTACGGGCAATTTAGAGTTGTCAATTAACCTAGCATACATGTTTTTGGGATGTGGGAGGAAACCGGAGTGCCCGGAGAAAACCCACGCAGGCACGGGGAGAACATGCAAACTCCACACAGGCGGGACCGGGGATTGAACCCGGGTCCTCAGAACTGTGAGGCAGGCGCTCTAACCAGTCGTCCACCGTGCCGCCACACTCTAACACCTGAAACTTATTTTCTTTAGAAAAAAAATTATATAAATTATATATATATATAAGGCATGATTAAATAAAAGAAAAAAGTAACAGCATACAAATGAAGGATATTTATATATACATTATTTATGAGGATGTAATTACATGTATTAACTTATATAACTAATAAAGCGGAAAGAAAATAAATAAAAAAGGTAATATAATATGGATAAATACATAAATATATGACAAAAATAAATTTAGAAATAAAAAACATCTTTAAAAAAAGAGAACAACATACATTTGGAGTTATCCATTTTTGATGTTTTTGCGCTGCAGGCTGAGGCCGACGCTCCCGTTCTGACTGCCGGAGATCCCGAGAGGGCCAACATTGCCAAGTGCGAGAAGATGGGCGGCATCTCCTACCACATCAACGTCGTCAACTACATGGTATGAGCAAGGCGCGTGCAAAAATCAACACCATAAGGATTTTGATTTATAGACATGAACAGAGAAACAAGAAATGCAATGATGTACAGTAAATTGTGAATAAATAAAAATAAGGTGATAACGAATGGATAAATAAAAATCTCAACTATATGATTACATTAAAACAATTTAAATATATATATATATATATATATATAATACTGTAGAAAATCATAAGTATAAAAACGAATTTATACAGTATATTGATATAGATACACATAATTAAAAAGGATGTGTTTACAGATAATAATTGTAACACAATTAGAAGTACATATAAAAACAATATAAAAATTAAAAAAATATAAAGATTATATATTGATATCTATTCATAATATGTTATCTATGTTATATGTACGTTTTATATCAATATTAGACGTATATGTATAGATATCTAAGGTCTAAGACACAGTGAAGGCGCTGCAGGAGTTTTTTATGAAGTATATTTTAATTTGAAAATATGATTATTATTATTAATATTAGTTATTGTTTTATGTTTAATCTTTATTTCGTACAGCACACTTTTAAAGTGCTCTAGAAATAAAGTTGAGTTGAGATAAATTCTAACACAGTTATGAGCTATGAATACATCAAAATAAACAATATTTGATTTTAAATGTGCATTTAAATGTGTATTTTTTTAATTTTTAGAGCGTTGATGCAATTTTTCACAATTGAATCAGTGATTACCCCAAAAAATTAGTTTTTTTTAAAAACAACACTGCCATCTTTTGGAGCTATGGAGTAACCGCAAAAATACTCGCGTTGGTTTCGATGACGCACGGCTGAAAACACAGAAAAAAAAAATATGAAAAATAAAATACATATAAAGAGAGGACTTACCTTAACCACTGTCAGAGAAAGTCGTTTGATAATGTCATTTCTGTTGAGTCATGTCACTCACTTTTTCTTTCTCTGCCTCTGGATGGCAAATAATAATAATAATAATGGGATGCAATTTCAGAGCATACTACAGTATTTTATACGTAAGTTAGTATTTAAGAGGGAGGGACAAGAGGGGAAAAGACGTTTTAGGGGGTGCAGAAGATTTATTTGGTATTTGAAATAATATATACTGGTTACTTTCAGTACATATACTGTTACATTTTGTCTTGGTAACACCTATAATTTACTGTATTTTGAGCATTCCCATTTGGGGGGATAGAAAATGTCCTCCAATTCTGGAATAACACATTTCTTTATGAATTTCAGAACGAATGCGCCAAGAAAGTGGGCGTCAGTCCTCTGCTGCCTTGTGACAAAATCATTCCAGAGTAAAAATGACCATTTGGATTTTAGGACATCGTCTGAGCTTTTTTTGAGTGTCCTCGTCAGTGCCGGCAGCCTGGTTGGTGTGTTGTTGTTGTTGTTGTTTTTTCAATACTGCGACCAAATGAAACCTATTCTTTCTGTGGTGTCTGAAGACAATAATCACCAAATTGCGTGAAATTACGTTTTAGTCATATTTAGTGTGTCTTGCATATTAATATAATTCAACATGTTACTTCGACCGCACAATGTGCACCTTTCTTTTCCTTTGAATACTTTACGTGTCTTGATTTGACGACTGAGCAAATGAAGACTAAAAGTTGCCTCTGCATACTGTCGAACACTTGACAACTCATTGAGCTAATACCGTTACAAATGTGTGACTGTACTGTGAAAGTGCCCATGTGATGTTTTTAAGACAGGACGTCAGTTTTAATTGAATGAAGAGACTGTTTCATATAACACACACTGTATATACAGTATGCTGTATAAAGACCTCTCCCTGCTCATTGTTGCCTGCAATATTTCAAGTGCCTTATTATTACAAATAAAAAGTCATGTTATGTAACATGTACTTGTCCTCATTGTTTCTTTTATCTCATGACATATAACGGATTTTACTCCTGTTTAAATGGTTGCACTGTACAGTAAGGAACAACGCTCCCACCAGTGTAGGAGCCATGATTTCAAAGTACATCCACGCCTATGCCTTCTCCAGTCTCTCTGTCGCTCTGTTGTAACCTGTTGTTCTCTATCTGTATATAAAATAACACAATTATGAATGATTAAATATATGACTATATATATATATATATATATATATATATATATATACAAAATCATAAATGCAAATAGAATACACAGTTATAAATGACAAAAAATATATACAAAGAGATAATAAAAATTTTAAAAAATAAAAACATCAAAATACAGTATAGTATACTAATATTTACACATTATTTAACTTAGAATGATGTTTATTCATGGATGGATTCATTGATTAGTTAATTAGCACACAATTATGAAATCAAAAATTGAGGTGGAAAAGTAATACTTCATAAATAAGTATAAATAAATATACGTAAATTAATAAATACACCTGACAAAGAATGTATAAATGAATGGTAGTACTACATTGATTTTAGTCCTAATGTAGTACATTACCAAGAAGTTATATATTGTATGTATATAGTACTAGGGCCATACAAGGAAATTCAAAAAGTAACCAGAAAAAAATGAATGTAGTACATTGCAAAAAGTTATACTGTATGTATACGTACTGTACATAATTTCGAACTGCAATGTCATTTTCTCGATCATTACTGTAGTCAATGAGGCGTTTAGTGTATTGTGGATATTTGCCACTAGATGGAGACAAAGTACGTATAAGGGTAATGAATAAGCGTGATACAAAGTTAAGACTTGATGAATTGTTATTTTTTTTCAGTCTTTCCCTCATGTCAGTATTTTCTTTTTCCCAATTGAGATAAACAATTATTGTTTATTTCTCCAGACATCGGACTGTAAATATACAGAACAGTTTCCTTAAAATTAAATAACACTGACAAAAGTTTCATGAATTTGATTTAATTGAAATGTTTGTATTTATATCCACCTATCCATCCATTTTCTATACCACTTATTCTCATTGGGGTCATGGGTGAGCTCGAGCCTATATTCAATTTAATAATAAAAAAAAAATAAAAACACAATAAGCGAATATGTAAACACAGTAAAAATTACAAATTTAAAAAAAATTTAAAAGTTAAATACAACTGAAATGTACTTAACAAATGTACTGTATTGAATTAAAAAAAGAATAAGTCACTCTAACACTATGCACAATTTGCACATTTAAATCTGTGATTCTTTCGTGTATCACTAGAGGGAGCCAGTTGGAAATATTTGACCTTTAGGTTTGCACTGTATAGAATGAACTCGGAAGCGACTTCTGTGGAGACATGAGGGGTGACAGGGGCCGTGACAGACGCCCAGATCAGGCCTATAATCTCCCATGCCAAAAATCCTGGCACTGTACTCGGACCCTAGTTGTCTCGTTAACACTCCACCGCTCTCAGACAAAAGGAGAGAAATCAAGAAATCAATACGCTTTCAGTCTACTTAGGCTTTCTAGTCTAAAAACATGAAGTCAGCCTGGGCAAGGGTTGTGATTGGTCCACAGGGATGCATGTCGATTAGGTTTGCACCGAGTCCAAGGATTAAGGGGCCGACTGAAATCCCAGTCGAAATATGAGTGTTGGGGTGGGGGTGGTCTAATCTGTGCGGGTCTTGGCCCCGTGCTCCCTTTATGGATTAAGATTTGGGTGGCCCGAGAACAGGGCTGCTGCTGGGGATTAAGAAGATTCTAACAGGTGTTTTCTTTTGTGACGCTGAGGGGTGACTGGTCATCACTCACTGAGTGAGCCAATCATGAAGTGATTGAACATTGCTGATGGGGCCAGGGATGCCAAAAGGGGCGGGGCATAGAATGACTGGGGCAGTGTTTATTTTGGGGCCAAAATCTATCCATTTTCTTTACCGCTTCTCCTCACTAGGGTCTGTTGGAGCCTATCCCAGCTATCTTCGGGCGGGAGGCGGGTTACACTCTGAACTGGTCACCAGCCAATCGCAGGGCACATACAAACAAACAACCATTCGCACCTATGGGCAATTTAGAGTCATCAATTAACCTACCATACATGTTTTTGGGATGTGGGAGGAAACCGGAGTACCCGGAGAAAACCCACCCAGGCACGGGGAGAACATGCAAACTCCACACAGGCGGGGCTGAGATTTGAACCCCGGTCCCTAGAACTGTGAGGCAGATGTGCTAACCAGTCGTCCACCGTGCCGGCCGGTCTAAGTCTTCTCATGAAAATAATGAAAACTGGGTCCGACCTGCAGGACAATTTAGGTTTGCATTTATACAGTGCTGTGAAAAAGTATATGTCCCCTTCTCTCACACAAGGATAACACAAGTAAACATAAAATACAGTTTTAAAATGATTTTATTTGTGAAGAAAATAAAAATTTAAAGCTACACGACCCTTTGTGAAAAAAGTAATTGCCCCTCTTGTTAAATCATGACTTAACTGTGGCTAATCACATTTTTTGGAAAGCTGAGTTCATTTTCACTGACCACACCCAAGCCTGATTACCTCCGGACCTGTTCAATCAAGAAATCACTTAAATAGGACCTATTTGACGAAACGAAGTCGGCCAAAAGATCTTAAAAAGATAAAACAAAGTGCCACGATCCAGAAAGAAATTCAAGAACAGATGAGAAATAAAGTAATTGACATCTATCAGTCTGAAAAAGGGTTACAAAAGTAATTTATAAAGATTCAGGACTCCTGTAAACCACGCTGAGAGGCATTATCCTCAAATGAAGAAAACATGGAAACAGTGGTCAACCTTCCCAGCAGTGGAATGCCTACGAAATTTACCCCAAGAGCACAGCGACGACTCATCCAGGAAGTCACAGAGAAACCTCGGACAACATCGAAAGGACTGCAGGCCTCCCTTGCCTCAGTCAAGGTCAGTGTTCATGACACAACAACAACGAAGAGACTGGGCAAAAATGGCTTCCATGGCAGACTTCCAAGGCCAAAACCACTGCTGACCAAAAAGAACAGAAACGCTCGTTTTACTTTTGAAAAAAAAATAAAAATAATAATAATAATCTGAATGATGCCCAAGACTTTTGGGATAATATTATATAGACTGAAGAGACAAAAGTTGAACTTGAATAATGTAAAATGAAACAAAATAATATGAACTGGAATATCATTTTATCAAAAAGATAAAGATTTATTTCCATGCATAGTTATAAATATTTACAATTTGGAATGCAATAAAATGGAATGAAATAAGATGAAAATAAAATGAGATTTTATGAACATATTAAAAGTATAAATTATATAAATAAAACATACAAAGAGTATACAAAATTTTTTTGGGAAATAAAAAAAAACACAATAGGATTATTTGATAAATATGTCAAATGAATAATTAAAACATTAAAACATCAAACATAAATAGTAAATAAAACAATACAAAGAGTAACAATTCAAGTATGGTGTGTAAATACCATCTTTATTTATTTCTTACATTTATGAAAATATGGTATGCAAATAAAATAAAAAATCAGTATTTGTTGTCATTACTCCAGAACATTTAACATTTCTTTAGCCGCTCTTGGTTGACCATTGTATAATGAAAAGACACATGGAACTAACTTAACTAAATTAATTAAAATTATGACTAGGTACACTTGCACAATCAGGTTGATATGGTCATGTCGTCATGGCAGCGGGGGATCGGATTATAGGCTGCTCCACGGCAACACTTTTCCACATTGGGAGGATCGGATCAAAGCAGCTTATGGAGCTTCCCGCTTTTACCAAGAATTAGGAATATCCACACATAAGGATGGATGGATATTTGCGAGTAAAATGACAGCTCAGAAGGAGGACTAATGGAAAGCGTTGCAGGAGGGAGGTTAGCTGGGGGGGAGGGGGGGGGGGGGGTGCGTGTGGGTAGGGGCAGCTCCCATGCTGGGTCTTTAATGAAGTGGAGCGATTTGCTGGTTGGTTCCACCCAGCTGTTGTCGCCCCACAAAGTCCACATATTTTGCTTTGACTCTTTTTGTTATTGTTGTTGTTGTTCTTGGATTCCATACTTGCAAATGTCTCAGTGAACTAAAAAAAAAAACAAAAACAAAAAAAAAAGAGACGCAACAAAGCATCTGGTATGTCGTGTTGTAAAATTTCAAAGTTTGTCCTTGTTTGTTTGCTAGCAGGCTACTTCCTGTTTCATGCATGGATGGCAGGTTAGGTTTAGGGTGTAAATAAACAAAAAGCATCTATGGCCAATAAAAAAAAAGTCATTTTATATGAAACTTTTGAGGGATACCGACTATACAGTATGTGTTATTAGATATTTTTTTAAATAATGCATATATATTGAAACCTAAAAAAATGACTACAGATGTGAATATTTTCTTCAAAGGACACCTTAAAATACAAGGTAGTTCAAATTTGTATTTTTTTTAAATCAATTAAAATCAATCAAAAAAAATATATGAACTGAAAATTAAAATCAGAAAGTTTGACAGATTCAAATATTTATTTATTTTACAATTATAGGCATGTAACAGTTTGTTTCTGGAAATTCAAAGATGCGTTTGGTTTGTCATCGGCTGTGACGAATCACATGATTCATTTTAAGATGCTCAGAGTCCATTTTTACACTCAGATTACCAAACATTGTTCCTTGGGAACCGCTTAACTACTCATTGGAATGCCCTTGAGACTTATTTTTATTTTCTGTATTATTATTATTATTATTTTAATTACATTTGACCATGCTGCTTTTCCCGCCATTGTGAAAGTCCCATAATAAAGTTTCTAATATGTGTGAGGGGGACCTTACGTGTGCGCTTTTCGTCTGTCCAGGTGCTTTGGTGCGAGGTCCCTTTGGTCAAACTGTCAAAATTCATTTCCTGTGTGGGCTTTGCACACCTCTGCATGTCACGCGTTCTCACACCAACGCGTGAGAACTCAGCTGAGGCGTTGCTTGGCCTTTGTCTGCCTGTGAGGTCTTAATGACACTTTCACAGCTGCGCGGCCACCAATGAGAGGCCGGTGGGGACGTAATTCAGACACACAACTGAAAGGAATAAAATGCCTTTACCTACACTAATGAAACGCTCACACAC
Source organism: Phyllopteryx taeniolatus (assembly GCF_024500385.1). Classification (NCBI taxonomy): domain Eukaryota; kingdom Metazoa; phylum Chordata; class Actinopteri; order Syngnathiformes; family Syngnathidae; genus Phyllopteryx; species Phyllopteryx taeniolatus. Next base: position 19,495,136 of record NC_084506.1, read on the forward strand.
ACAGACACGCACACACAATTGAATACTACTGTATTTCAGTATATGAGTGCATTACGGTATGTTGTGAATGGATTTCAGCAGTATACAGTTTATGTATAGCTTGCGTGCTAATGATCCTCTAGCCGTCCCGGAAAAAATTTAACTTGTATCTTAAAGCACCGCTGTACTTCTCATTTGACCCACAATGTTTTTTTTACACATTTGTAATTCTACTTGAGTACAGAGTGTGAGTATATATATTTCCCCCCCACTTCTGTCTCTTGAGTGTTGTGTGATCTGTCAAACAGAAGCGTGGCTGGGCATCACTCTGTTGCGACTTTGCGCCACGATGCCCCGATCCCCCGATCCCCTCGACGGCACTCGAGGGAATCAGTCCTGTAAACGGGGCGACGGCTACGACGCGGGCGACAAACTGATCGTGACTTGTTTGAGCGCCATTATTGATCAACCCCGGTGGCGTGTTGCAGGTTTTCACGCCACCGGTCAGATGGCGAGTGACGAAAACGAGAATCAATCCGCCATTTTCTGAGCAGCTGCTAAAATCGCTTGTTGCGCTCCCGGGGCTAGCGCAAATCAATTGCATCAATACAATTTCTTTAACATAACTCAGTGCAGCCTGAGACGCGAATGACAAAGGCAGTGCTCATTGATTTGATTGCTAATGTGATTAAAGTATTGACAATAAATCAAAGGCTTTCATTCCCCTCACCCCCTTAGGTTTGTATTTGATATTTCTAACAATGTTCTTTTTAGAGGTGCTATGATTAATCGATTCATCAACAATCAATCGATTATCAGATCAAATGACAGCTATTTATTTTGATAATCAATTAATCGTTTAGAGCCACTGATTAGCTCAAAATTGTCTAAATCCTCTGATTTCAGTCTCTCAACAGAAAATACTCTTTGATTATCTTTGTGTTAAATAAAAATGTGAAATTTGCAAATGTCTGCTTTTACTTTGGAAAACAAACCAGTACCTGAATCATAATCAATTTATGGAAAAAATTATATTCACTTTAATATCTCAAAATGTAATCCTTATTTGCAGCCGTAGTATGAATAACCATTAATTAACACGTAGTTGTCCCGAGGCAGCGCCAGAAGAAGGAAACAACTGTCCAAAATAAGATGTTCCCAAAATTAAAATTAAAAAAAAGAATTAATGAATACAAAAAAAGAAAAAATACTGATAAAAGTTGTTTAAATGACACCTGTGCTGTTTAAATGACACCTTGTATATCAAACTAGTGGCCTGTTTCAAAAAGGTTGGTGACTTGAGCACCACCCCCTCTCTGTGGTATTGCTTAATTTTTGTTCATTTGGTTTTGTTTAATAATTAAACAATACAGAATAAACATCAATTGGTTAGTAAACAGCAGTTGAAAAAATGATTTCACGAAAACATTTATTAATCTTCCGTTCCGCTTTATCCTCACTAGGGCAGGCACGCTGGAGCCTATCCCAGCCATCTTCGGGCGAGAGGCGGGGTACACCCTGAACTGGTCGCCAGCCAATCGCAGGGCACATATAAACAAACAACCATTTAGCACTTTTGATACATTAAAATACAGCACAGAGGGCTTTACGCACCAAAACCAAGCAAAACAAACCCGATGCCACCCACACAGCCAACAAATGGACACACATTCGCATACACATGGACATTCCCACACACATACACTTTCTTTCACACACAACATACAGTATGTATGCACACTAAAAGAAAGGCAGTGGAAACATTCACATTTGACCCTAGGAAAGCCTTCCTTCACGATCCATTCTGCTTTGAAGAGCACTCTACACTAGGGAGTTTAAGTGTCAGTTGGGACCACCAGTAAACACACTAACAAGGTGACACTGTATGCCGTGTGTGTGTGTCCTGTATGGCCAGCTGCTTCCGTCTTTTTGTAGTTGGGAATCACTGGACTGCTGATGCGTGACGACGGCAGCAGGTAAAGGGGAGGGACGGGGATACGGTAGTTCACCTTTCGTCGTGATAGATAGAATGGTGGTGTACAGTGTCGGGGGACCTCTCTGATGGACGGGTACAACTGAGCCCATCTGAAAATTATCTATTGAGGGCCCAGGCAGACTCTGGGGACACTCTCAGCCAAAACAACCACTCGATTGCTGTCAAAGAGGATTAAAGCACTGCTGCTAGTATTTTTATATTAGCTAATCACTGCTAACTGCTAGAGCGAAGTACACGCTAGGGCAGCACAATTTAACGTTTGGGGATCGTCATCGCATTCTACTGTACTTGTGCGAAATAGTCACATTGCAGGTTAGGTCAGGTCACAGTGTTAGGAATGTGCTAATGACTACAGTATAAAAGGGCCTGAAAAGAAATTATTTTAAATTCATGTCTGGCTGGACTATAACTCAATACTACAGTGCATTTAAATACAGGTAGACTTCATGCAAATTAGTATGCGTTTGTGCTCTACTGAGGATTCATTTATCTTTTTGCCCCTAGAGGACCGATCGTCAACAACGGGGGGGATTGGTTTAAAAAAACTGTACAACATATTGGATGGTATGAATGTGCCACAATCGCTGATAAACCTTACTTTACATAGTCTAACATAATTGGGTGTCAGTTTAGCAGCCCAAAGTTTCCCTCTGGCTCGCTGCTGGGTCCCAGCCTGGAAAATGCACTTCCCATCCATGATCCATCTGGGACTCCCAAACTCTCCCCCGCCCTCCATCCCACACACACGCACACACACGCACGCCCAAACACAATATTCTCCTCTCACTTGGTCACTTAATCACGTTTCCTCTCTCCTCACCCACACAAAGAAACAGAATCCTCCAGTGTGACAGAGCGTCAATATTTGTATGTATACCAGATTTAAAACATAATTTTAATTGCTGTTAAAATACATTTATAATGCTATAAATACTACCATATCACTTGCATTGACCAGAATCCTCACATCTCCAAAACCATCACTTAACAGGGGAAAAAAAATAAAATAAATGGCATGTTTGTTGAGCCATTAACATTACATCCTCAAAGAGAGCAAGATATTTGTAATAATTTAGATTGGTCAATAGCATCGATTTGCGGAAAAAAATTTGGACATAGGACCGACAGTAACAATGCACTATAATGTTTGATAAAGCATGGTTGAAGCACCTGTAAGTGGCAACAAAAATCTGATGTTACTTCCGTGTAGGTGGTTTTATTTGAAAAGCAGAGTAACTTCTACAAATAATGTAAGACTTTCTGTATACTGTATGTTAAAACATAGTATTTTTTATAGACAGACCAATAGATATATAATTGCAGATGGATTGTAGTAGGCGGCACGGTGGACAACTGGTTAGAGCGTCTGCCTCACAGTTCTGAGGTCCAGGGTTCAATCCCCGGCCCCGCCTGTGCGGAGTTTGCATGTTCTCCCCGTGGCTGCGTGGGTTTTCTCCGGGCACTCCGGTTTCCTCCCACATCCCAAAAACATGCATGGTAGGTTGAAGACTCTAAATTGCCCCTAGGTGTGACTGTGAGTGCGAATGGTTGTTTGTTTGTATGTGCTGGCAACCAGTTCAGGATGTACCCCGCCTCCTGCCCGATGATAGCTGGGATAGGCTCCAGCATGCATCCGACCCTAGTGAGGAGAAGCGGCTCAGAAAATGGATGGATGGATGGATTGTAATAGTATACAGTAGCTGTCACACAGTACAAGGCACAAAAAAAGACGACAGTAAGTCCTGGGAGTTTTCAATGAATGCCGATGATGCGTCAACTACCATCCAGTTAAGGGACGCGTCATTATGCATTTAGCATTGTGTGGAGTGGTCTTCATAGTTTCGCTTCCGAGCTGTGGCAACCACCATTTAACTGTAAGCCACCAGTGGCCCTCCGTAAATGATATATTGTATATTTTGACATTTGTTTCCAAGAAAATCCCCGCGGGGGGGTTGGGGGGTGGTGGGGGAAAGGTTCAATCTTGACACTTTTTTCTTTTTCAGAGAAGCACATATATAATTTTATTTGGTTTAAATCCATTGTCGGAGTCTAATAGTTTGTATTTTTGTTAATCCATTATTATTTTTGTGGGCAATTTTAAGAATGCACACTTTAAAAAAAATAAAACAAAACGCTATATGGATGTGAGGATAAAGCGGTACAGACGATGCATGGATGGATAATCAACTGTGCTGCTGCTAGCAAACCAATGCTAATGCAATGACAGCCGGCACCATATTTTAATTACCTCCAACAAAGAAACAACTATCCAAAATAAGATGTTCCCAAATTAAAATTTAAAAAAAGAATTAATGAATACAAAAAAAGAAAAAATACTGATAAAAGTTGTTTAAATGACACCTGTGCTGTTTAAATGACACCTTAATATTCAATTAGTAATAATTAAATACGTATATTATAATTTCCAATAAATACAAATAATACACGATGTATTTCTACAAATATTGCACAGTGGGATCATTTTAACTGAAACTCAAAATGTCAAATCTCTCTGACTGTCAGATGCAAAATAAAAACAATGACTGCACAGAGCAATGGGTGAATTTCCCTTAACTAAAAATATAATTACATCAAGAAAAACATCATAGTTTAGTGGTAAAACAAATATTCTTTACAGGAGGTAAATAATAATAAATATAATAAAACAGACAACATGCTTACCTTCTGTATATTCGTAATATAATAATTACTTTTAATTCAAGTGCGGTTTAAAAGAAATGTTTACAGGAGGTAAAAAAAATCTTTAATAAAACAGACAATATGCTTTACCTTCTGTATATTGATAATATAATAACTACGTGTAAGTCATGTATGGCAGGGGTGTCAAACTCATTTTTGTCACGGGCCACATCGTAGTTATGACTTCCCTCGGAGGGCCGCTACAACTGTGAACCCATATAAATAAAAGATTACCACCTATACTGTAATTACATACAGTTCACACAACACATTGATGAATAGCCAGTTTTGAAATCAGAAGCCTATAAAAACATATTTTTCAACTATTACATTTATTTTCAAAGGGGGATTGGCAACAAAAAAATGCTTGGAAATATCACAATGGTATTACACAATGAGCCATTTTGATTTGCTTTTGCGGACCACATATAATGATGTGGCGGGCCAGATCTGGCCCCCGGGCCACCAGTTTGACACCAGTGATGTATGGTAAGCGCATGTAAAAGAAGTTTAAACCTCGGCGGAGGTCTTCTCTTCCTGTGTCTGTGTGTTCTTGTTGATATCTGTGATGACATCACAGTCTAAATAGCTGGTGTCTTAACCTTCTTTCTTACAACATATCATAGTGTGTTGTGTATTTCCATCTCAATGTGCTGATCACTATCTATTTACAAACATGTCACTTCTTTGTCACCTCCCGGGGTCATAGTTCAAGGGGGTTGCTGGGTGGGGTTCGGGGGCAGGTGCTTTTAAGGCATGTTAGCGCTGAGATGATTTTGGTCTGGAGTGGGGCAGATAGACGTTTGCCGTGGTCGCCGTTGACAGCTGGTGGCGGGGCAGCTGCACGGCTGCGGGGTGGCTGGGGAAAAAGCTCCTCCTCGGCAAACCCACCAAGGCTTTCTGCATCTGCTCAGCTGTCGGACCCCCACCATCCCCCCACCCCAACTGCATCTCAGTGCTCCATCAGCTGAGAGCAGCAGGAGAGACAGCTGGTCAGTGCTACCAGGGAAACACAGGGTGTGTTTATGTCAGTGTGTTTTGGGGGCGAATGGGGCGGGCCAATGACATCACCGCCAAAAGTGATCCGTTTAAACACATGCTCCCCCATACAGGCACTGTTTTTTTTTGTTTTGTTTTTTAATTTCCAAGCCTATTAATAAATGATGGGAAGTGGCTAAAGCTTTCTTCCAATTGGAAAATTTGTCTCTAGTACAGCATAATATGAAAAAAGCCACCGTTTATTTAAACCTACATAATGTTTATGACTAATTACAAGAGGTTTAGCCAAGAAATATAACACATTTATTCATTTTGGCACATTTCACAAAATGAAATTTGTTTTGCAACAGGCCGCACTCTGAAACTAAAACCGATAGAGGGTTCGAAAACAAAATTATAGTTTTTAGTTTAGTTCAGTTCAAAACGGATCCTCTACATCGCTCAGTCAACCATTTATTCAATTAATTATGATTAGAAAAGTATCAGCGACAGTTCCGAGTTGCAAAAAATAAATAAAAGGACAAAAAATTGTATTATTGTATTTTAGAGACTATTTCCCCCCACTTATCTAGAACAGTTAGTGTACTTCATTGTATAATTTTGTCTTTTTGACTCGGCGCTAACAAGCTAATATGATAGATGACAAGGCTAAGCGCATGCTCTCAGTTTAGTTTATCAGTTTATTTTTGAAAGGGGACAATGCAATTTCATAAAACACATGAAAGCTCTCATGTTGCTATGCTCACCCTTTACATCTGAAACAAAAATCTTAAGCCTGTTAAAGCAGTTTAAAAAGAACAAATCATGTTTGTGTAACATTGTTTAGGTATTAAGCTGACATTAGTTGATGTTTGGTAACATTAGCTTTTGTTAGCGCGGCGTGCACTGGGGACAACTAAACCGCAGCTCTTTTTCCACGTGGAAAGAGTGAAAGACAAGATAAGTGCTTAAAATGTATGATTGTTTGTGAGGCATTCTTCAGTAAATTAGCTACCATTAGCAGACGTTAGATAAGATTACGCTGGATTCGGGTGTGTTATCTGCTTTCCCCATGCTGTCATTTTTATATTTGATATAAACTGAAAAAAACTTTATTTCGGCGAGACGTTTAGGCGACTAGCTGGCATAAGCAGACATTAGCTAAGTGTCATTGTGTGTCACTGCTCTTTTTTTTTTTTTTTTTAAACCACATTTATATTTTGAAAACTACAAAAATATGATAACATAAATATTCTCTTTTATAAGCCTCTTAAAATGCTCCCAAATTGCAAAGCATTGTGTGGAGCGCTTGGATTACAGAAGTCGCTAGCTTGGCATGCTAACTTTCCTACGCCCTACTTATGCATGTTTTAAAATAATTATTTTTGCCACCTTTTTATAAGGCAGCCAAACATTTTTCCTGAATACATAAAAACCATCATTGTAATAGCTAAGTTATTTGAATGTAAACCTGAATTAGATTAAATTTTATTTAGAAAAAATATATTATGGCTTAATTTTGAAGATATGATTTGGCAGGGCGCTTTTACACAATGATTTGTCTGTGAACTAATGGCATTTTTTTAACCACACTGGGGGTGCACTTGGAAGATGGGGGTGTTGTTGTGAGTGTTTGGTAGTATGGCAGCGGGGGGGAGTCTGAGGGAGTTTAAAATGAGTCCAATTTGAGCGTAGGAGGCGGGTGCGTGATTGAGCAGAAGCAGAGTTCTTTTGTCCTTAAAGTATGGTCAAACTGGGGTCAGGAGCGTACCCCAGAGTGAGGGGAAAAACGTAGATTCTTGGAAAGCTTTACACGTACTATTGTATATGTGCATGAAAACAAGGATCACTTTTATTTGATAGGAATATTTCCAGCATGTGTGAATGTAGCAAACAGCATCTTAAAAAAATTAAATAATATTTTGCTTTTACTTGCAATAAATCCAGAGAAGACGAGTAATCTGGGGCTTTGGGGTTTGGTTTTAGTGTCCTTAGGGTGGCAAAATAAAAGCTTTGCTTCAGGGGAGAGTCGTGGAGGAGGAGGAGGTGGCCATGCAATCATATAATCCGTCTGTAAAGCGGATAGAAGCGCATAGAAGAGCTCCTCATTAGTGTGGTCCAGCGTCCATCTGCTCCGAGCTGCAAAGGTCGCTGGTGATCATTGATCCCTTATTGATTCCGCGAATTGCTTAATAACCACTGAGCTCACTTCATTAGGCATCGGCCGCGCGTGTTAATTGCGCTGGGCTAATTTAAGCCCACCCCTGATTAATTGGGGGGAATACACGTTGGCGTCAATGGTGGGATTAAGAGACCAACAATGGATAACAGATGACCAACGGAGCCCCGAGTGGCTTTGGAAAGCGCCGCTGATGCTTGTATTGTAGATTCTTTAATGAACATATTGTTTTAATAAACTCCAAAGATGGACTCGCAACTTTGTTGTTTTTTTGAGAGGTCAACTTTGCGTCGCAAATGCAGTATTTGATTTATTTTGGCAAACTATAACATAGTGTACCTGGATATAACTTCGTTAGAATTGTGATATTTTATATTACAATTTCAACAAAAATGTAAAACCACTTAATCAGGCTTGACACATACTGATTCAAAGAAGAAGTATAATAGTCGGAGAAGAACTGAGAAGAACTTAAATGGCAACTACATTGCAGTCTTCTCATTTTTTCTGTCGTGAATGATTTGGGAGATGCATTACACAAATACATTTGCTGTATTTGTGTTCAGCAAGGCGGCACGGTGGACGACTGGTTAGAGCGACAGCCTCACAGTTCTGAGGACCCGGGTTCAATCCCCGACCCCGCCTGTGTGGAGTTTGCATGTTCTCCCCGTGCCTGCGTGGGTTTTCTCCGGACACTTCGGTTTCCTCCCACATCCCCTAAACATGCATGAATTGGAGACTCTAAATTGCCCATAGGTGTGAATGTGAGTGCAAATGGTGGTTTGTTTGTATGTGCCCTGCAATTGGCTGGCAACCAGTTCAGGGTGTACCCCGCCTCCTGCCCGATGATAGCTGGGATAGGCTCCAGCACGCCCGCGACCCTAATGAGGAGAAGCGGCTCAGAAAATGAATGGATGGATGGATGTGTTCAACAATAATGCGAGCTTCAGATTGCTTCCCAATTGGCCATCGTTGCGTTTCACGTCCCAATCATGGTGTCAGTGGCTCGTCCAAACTCAGTGTTGACCACACACGTGAGAATTTGCGATCATAAACCTTAAAAAACGAGTGTAACGTTGATAATTATCAGCGCTGACTGTTTTCCAAGTAAAATGGGGAGGATCAATCACTACTAGTGTCGGTCATGATGATCTTTTAGAGACAACCAACCATCAGGCCTTGGTTTACTTTATTTTGAGACGAAAGTATCGTCTACCAATTGGTTGCCTTGATTTGCTTTTCAGTGGCGTCAACATACACTACACATTGAACATAATCAGTTTCCCTATGCTTGTCAAAAATTTTTTCCAATGGGAAATACAGTGATACCTTGCCTTCCAAGCCATCACTCTGCATAATTTTTTTTTCTTTAGTTGCGAGCTAAAACTTGAGTTGCCAGTGCTAAATGGAGACAGTGAACTTAAAGAAAAATAAATAAAATGCAAACACAAACGGGGCAGCATCACATGTAGTAAGACCATCGATATTCTTTATACTTCAAAAAAGGACTACTATTACTGCAGTTTACTGAGTCACTTAGTCTTGTAACTCTGTTTTCAGAATCATGACATTTCAATGGGAAAAAAATGATTTGAGATACAAGTGTTCTAAATTATGAGTGTGGTCACGGAATGAATTACACACATCAGTCAAAGTACCATTGTAATGCAAATACAGCCAATTTTTAATATAACATTGTGGTACTTGGCCTTTCAAGTGTAAAACCAAATAAATTACTGTTCATCTTAAGAAGTAAAAACAATAAAACGCTGTCTTTAATGGTCAAGGCGTAATGTGATGGAGATTCAGCAGGAAAACCATAAATCTCTCACGCGTCTATCGTAAATCAAACACAGGAAGCACTGATAAGCTTCAAGTAAGAAAGTGATTAGGTCAGCTACTTTAACTTTCCCATTTCATCTAGATTAAGTCGCAGCAGACAGGAAATGGCCCACACCTGGCGCACGAAGAGGATGTGTCTATGTGTGTTTGCTTGTTGTGATGGTGTTTAAGCAAGACTGTAATTTGAATGACACTTGTCTCGAAGAGGCTAACTAGCTATCGCTCAGTGATTTCCAACCCATGTGAGAAATCATAAGGAAATCACAGTTTTATGTTACAGTAAATAGATTGCATTTGGGGGAAAAAAACCTCACCATTCTATGCAATTTCCGATGAGCACCAAGAGTAAAAAAAAACACAAAAAAACCAAACATAAAAATATAATATAATAAACATCCTCACCACCAGGGTGAGATCTTTGCTGACTTGTTGCTTGGTTTGAAGGAAAACCATCAAGTCAGAATGCTATATATGGGTCAGAAAGTAAACACTATATATAGACAGACAAAAACAAAGGTTTGCTGTTTAACGTTTTGGTCTTTAACAGTGTTTCATTCATTATTCATCTGCAACTCTGCAGTATCTACAACACAAACAAACACTCGTGCCCACCCCCAGTTTGGTAGCCCACCTCTGGTCGACCACACCCTCATTTGGGTGAACCATGTCTTTGTGGGTGTGTGCGTGTGTGTGGTAATTGTGTTGGGTGATGAAAGGGCGCTCTGTGCAACATGGCGGCTGCAGCACTATTCATAGATGTAACATAAAGGTAATGAGTTCCATTTCCTGAAGGGTGTTTTTCGATTCAGAGACCCACTATTGTTCTATAAAGTCAGGGATTGTTCTAAATCCTTGATGATAGATGTACACCAATAAATAATATGACCTTGACCATGAGGATACTTTAGGCACACGTGGCGTTCTTGTCGGTATAAAGAAGCGTTTGAGAGCGCTCGCTTCATCTTCAGGGTTTTGGGTTGCGTCTAAGTGACGGATTAGCATAGACGTGGTATTTATGTCTGCTTATGGTTTCTAAGGTTTAAAACAAACACTGTCCCTCTTTTGGAAACAGAGTTCCCGTTTCTTTAAGGAAAAGCTACACCCATGTTTAAAAAAAAAAAACTTTTAGTGACAAATTTTTGGTGGATAAGTGCTCCAATAACGAGCCAGCCTTTGTTTTGTGTAAACAACTTTGACCTAAACAATTACATAAATTACAGCAGAAGAAAACCAGACATGAGCTAAATAAATTTTATTACAGTTCATTTCATTAAGCTGCTGTACATTCCGCTTGCTAATTGTATTTTTATCTGCTGCAGCTTTTTATTATTGCTTGCGCGATCTACAGTATTTTGTTTTGTCACCAATCCAATGTAATTACTAGTGATGTTTGACCCCATTTCACCAACCAAATGGAACCAAGCTGTCACATGATTGCATAGTTTATAAATAAAATAATAATAATAAAAAAAAAAACGCTGTCATTAGCGAATGCCGAAAAATTCCAACATTTCAGCCTACAAGAACTCCGCTTGTAGCTTGAAACTGTCTGTGTTTGCAAAATGGAATGCTCTGTGGAATAAAACCAGCAGATCAACACCAGCGCGCGATAGCAAGTTGCAGTTCTTCCGACTGACGCGGACTCATTGGAGTTTTGTTTCTTGCTCTCAAAAGGGTTTTGCGCATTCAAAAGGAACAGGGAGAAAAAAAGCAACCTGCAACGTATGCACAGCACTGAAGATAAAGCTGTAAATTGGCAGAACTTGCTTAATTTATTTTAATAATCTGTGCCTGGTGATGCTGTTAAAAGTTAATTTCAGCCCATTTAGTGTAGTTGGATTTTATATAAAATTGTTTAAAGTGATATTGTTGGGGAATGTTTGAATTGTCACATTCATATTTTTTATGCATTTGACATTCATGTTCTATTTTAAAAAAAATTGTTTCTCACAAGTTGTGTAGTTTTTGTCACATAAACACTCTTCTTTTTAGGACTACTTTTTACTTAATTCATATTATAATACAGTAACAGGACTCTCCAGCACAATTCTTGTCTCTCTAATGAAATGTTTGATCATGTTTTGATGAACCTCAGGTGAAACTGTTCAGATGTGTTTTGCAGCGGACACAAGGGGGCAGTATAGGTTCACCCCACCTCCTGTCATGGTGCACCTTCAAATAGAGTATGTGCAGGCATAATTGTATTGTTATTACAATTTAATGTGGTAGGCAAGACTCCTGTGTCACTCTGGCAGTAAGAAAACAGCCTGTTAGGGTACATTGTGTAAGGATATGAGGGGGCGGGCGGGGGGGGGGGGGGGGGGCATTCCCCTATTCCTCCAATTGTTCTCACCTGGGTGCAAACCAACAAACAAACAAACAACCAATTAAAATCAAACAATGTGGACTGTTACCACAGCGATGGACAACATGAACAAAAGTGCAACTTATTTTCAAGTGTGCCCGAGAGAGGGCGATGGCCACATGTGAAAATGTGGAAATGAACTCCAAAAAGTATGTGGAGTAAAAGTGGCCCTGAGGCATCCAATCATGGCTTTGAGAGAATTATGACTAAATATGTTGGGAGACTGGCAAGGAGAAGGCGATTGACGAGACCTGAGGCTTGTGATGATAAGCGATAAAACTGCCTGGTGTATAGTTCACCTTTCAACGAGCATTTCAAACATGTCACTTTAGTCGGGAAAAACATTCACGGGGTGAAACAGTGAGCGTGCACACCGACTGTATATCCCCCAACCCCTCGGGCTCATAAATACCTTGACTTGTCTTTATGACTACGACTCAACTTGAGCCTGAATCTTTGTTGACCTTCAATCCGGAGTGCTTGAAATATGTTTTCTCCGAAAACGAGGAGAGAAGCAACATTTTCCAAGTTATGTGCTGAGCGCACGCTTGGATTCACACACCACCCACACGCCAAACCGCATTCTGCTTTCACTTCCTGATGTTTGTCATAGTTGTGATTGTACTGAAGAAGTTTCTTCTGGTACACGGCTTCACAGTTATGAGGTTTGCGGTTCAAATCTTGGTTCCGGCCTTCCCGTGTAGATGTTCTCCCAGTGCTTTAAAAAAATAAAATAAAATAATATATATATATATATATATATATATATATATTATTATTATTTTTTTTTTTACTTGTCACTTCAGTTTCCAAGTTATATCAGTCAGTGTAGTGGCAAAAATGGTATGGCTCCATTTCTGTGCTCCACCTACATAGACAAAAATCTGTCCAGAACTGAACAGAAGTGAACTGTACTGACTGCTAGAAACCGCTGTGTCCATTAAACCCTCACTGTTGTGTACATACTGTAAGGCCCTTTTGGCCAACGGGCCACTCTATGAGGCCTTTCATGTTCACTGAGCCATGTCATGGCTTCAGCTCATTTCCAAACGAACTCCGGGGGATGTTTGATTTGGACCCTTGGTGTAATAATTTCACCTAAGCAGAGTTGATGGCAATGTGTTTACACACTGCTCATTCAAAGGAAATGCTGACTGGATACTTGACTAGGATGCTAATTTGCATGTCACGCTCATGGTGGAAGGTGACTTTAGGTGAACTGTGGGATTCAAAGCGAATAATTTGCAGAAATTCCAGCTACCAATAAAAACAGACAATGGACATGCCTTGAGGTGTTTAACGGCTTTAAAGAGCACTTTACACCGTTTCAAATCCATCTCCTTTCGAACGTACTGGGAGCATAAATGAGCTTGAGTGTGTCTCATTAATGGCTTACGGGAGTGTGTGCAAGGTAGTGGACAATAGAAATACACACACGTTTCCCTCCATTTCCCGACTGCTTCCCGCCCTCTGAATGTTTGAGAGGATTAGTCAGTGATAAGTGACATCAGGCTGAAAATGTGGACCTTGACCCCATGAGTGTATACACACACGCACACACATTGCTGAGTCATGCTCCTATAGCATTGCTCCATAGGAAAACGGAATGACGACATGGCAAAGGGCAGGCGTAAAATCCTTTGTTGAGGCCCAAGTCTGTCGGGTGCACAGGCATCCGTGTATGAGAGTGCAGACTGTGACTCACCGTCTGTCTGCCAGAGGTGGCTGTCCAATTCTTCCTCTGTTTTCCCGCCAAAATCACCCCCCCCCCCCCCCCCCCCCCCCTCGATTGTTTGTTCCGTCTAAAAGCACTCCCACCCTCCCTTTTCTCCTTGGGCTTCTTTTCTATCAACTCTGACCTTTGACCTCCTGCCCCTGTTGACTCAAGAGGCTGGTGCAGGCCACTGAGAGCTCCTCTAGCAACAATCATTGCTTGTGTGTGTTTGTGATTGCGATGTCGTTTCTGTGTGACTTGTAGATGTGTAGTTTTTTTATGTATTTTTTTTATCCCCCCCCACATATTTACTATGACTCAAGGAAGAGTAAAAAGTAGTCCTCCAAATAATTACTTGAGTAAACATTCAGTGAAAAAAATACTCAAGTACTGACTAACTGATTAAATTTTTTTTAATCCGAGCATGACTATTGACTAGACAAAAATATTCAAATTCAGATATAGTCCAACAATACTGTATCATTTTAACTAAATGAATGAAATATTTATAAGATACACTAAGCTAAATTCAGGCAGAAGCAATGGTATTAAATCATCATTCTTTGTTTAGAGATGTGAAATAGTTCGAAGTGGAGTCCTTGTAGGCAGAAACGTGGACATTTTTAGGCAGACACAGATGACAGCGCATGACATGGCTGTTCTTTTTTCGTAGTCTGTAAGGTAAACCATTTTCTTCCATGCGTCACATAAATGAGTCACTTTAAAAACCTTGCTTCTGTTCTGTCTGTTGGGCTGCAGAGACTGTGCAGTCATGTGTCTTCCCGGCTCTGTTTGATTGGTCAAATGAAGTTAAATGTCATTAGTAGTTCCATTGGATTAGTGAAACTGAGTCATGTTGTCACACAATTTGCTTGAGAAACCAAAACAAATTGATTGCACAGCATTTAATAGATTTAAAAAAATCTATGGCTACGTTCACAATGCAGGGCGTGATGCCCGATTTGGATTTTTTTGTTACAAAAAATAATGCACCCTCTAGTGTGAATGCAGCCCTATGGGGGGGGGGCACAAGCCAGTGCAAACTGTAGGCCGGTCCCAATCCCGGATAAATGCAGAGGGTTGCGTCAGGAAGGGCATCCTGCTTAAAACTTTGCCAAACAAATATGAGCGTTCATCCAAAGAATTCCATACCGGATCGGTCGTGGCCCGGGTTAACAACGTTCGCCACCGGCGCCGTCAACCTGCAGGGCGTCGATGGAAATTCAGCTACTTTGGGTCGAAATCGAAGAAGAGGTGGAAAGCGGGTTCTTTGGCAGAAAGAGAAGAGGAAAGCACAGAGAACTGAATGTGGGGACTTTGAATGTTGGGATTATGACAGGAAAATCTCAGGAGTTGGTTGACATGATGAATAGGAGAAAGGTTGATATATTGTGTGTCTAGGAGACCAGGTGGAAAGGCAGTAAGGCGAGAAGTTTAGGGGCAGGTTTTAAATTATTTTACCATGGAGTAGATGGGAAGAGAAATGGAGTCGAGGTTATTTTAAAAGAAGAGTTGGCTAAGAATGTCTTGAAGGTGAAAAGAGCATCAGATCGAGTGATGAGGCTGAAACTTGAACTTGAGGGTGTTATGTATAATGTGATTAGTGGCTATGCCCCACAGGTAGGATGTGACCTAGAGGTGAAAGAGAAATTCTGGAAGGAGCTAGACGAAGTAGTTCTGAGGATCCCAGACAGAGAGAGAGTCGTGATTGGTGCAGATTGTAATGGACGTGTTGATGAAGGAAATAGGGGTGATGGGTAAGTACGGCATCCAGGAAAGGAACTTGGAGGGCCAGATGGTGGTAGACTTTGCAAAAAGAATGGAAATGGCTGTAGTGAACACTTTTTTTCCAGAAGACGCACGAACGTAGGGTGACAACAAGAGGCATATGATGACATGTATGGCAGGTTGGACACTAAAGAAGGAGAAAAGGATCTATACAGGCTGGCCAGACAGAGGGATAGAGATGGGAAGGATGTGCAGCAGGTTAGGGTGATTAAGGATAGAGATGGAAATATGTTGACTGGTGCCAGCAGTGTGCTAGCTAGATGGAAAGAATACTTCGAGGAGTTGAGGAATGAGGAAAATGAGAGTGAAGGGAGAGTAGAAGAGGCAAGTGTGGTGGACCAGGAAGTGGCAATGATTAGTAAGGGGGAAGTTAGAAAGGAATTAAAGAGGATGAAAAATGGAAAGGCAGTTGGTCCTGATGACATTCCTGTGGAGGTATGGAAGCATCTAGGAGAGGTGGATGTGGAGTTTTTGACCAGCTTGTTCAATAGAATTCTAGCGCTTGAGAAGATTCCTGAGGAATGGAGGAAAAGTGTGCTGGTGCCCATTTTTAAGAACAAAGGTGATGTGCAGAGCTGTGGGAACTATAGAGGAATAAAGTTGATGAGCCACACAATGAAGTTATGGGAAAGAGTAGTGGAGGCTAGACTCAAGACAGAAGTGAGTATTTGCGAGCAACAGTATGGTTTCATGCCTAGAAAGAGTACCACAGATGCATTTGCCTTGAGGATGTTGATGGAAAAGTACAGAGAAGGTCAGAAGGAGCTACATTGTGTCTTTGTATATCTAGAGAAAGCCTATGACAAAGTACCCAGAGAGGAACTGTGGTACTGCATGTGGAAGTCTGGAGTGGCAGAGAAGTATGTTTGAATAATGCAGAACATGTACGAGGGCAGCAGAACAGCGGTGAGGTGTGCTGTAGGTGTGACAGACAGACAGCAAACCTTTGCAGTGGTGATTGATAGGCTGACAGATGAGGTTAGACTGGAATCCCCTTGAACCATGATGTTTGCAGATGCCATTGTGATCTGCAGTGAAAGCAGGAAGCAGGTAGAGGAACAGTTAGAAAGATGGAGGCATGCGCTGGAAAGCAGAGGAATGAAGATTACCTGAAGTAAGACAGAATATATGTGCATGAATGAGAGGGGTGGTGGGGGAAGAGTGAGGCTACAGGGAGAAGAGATAGCAAGGGTGGAGGACTTTAAATACTTGGGGTCAACCGTCCAGAGCAATGGTGAGTGTGGTCAGGAAGTGAAGAAACGGGTCCAAGCAGGTTGGATCGGGGGGAGGAAGGTATCAAGTGTGTTATGTGACAGAAGAGTCTCTGCTAGGATGAAGTGCAAAGTTTATAAAACAGTGGTGAGGTCAGCCATGATGTACGGATTAGAGACAGTGGCACTGAAGAGAAAACAGGAAGCAGAGCTGGAGGCGGCGGAAATGAAGATGTTGAGGTTCTCTCTTGGAGTGACCAGCTTGGATAAAATTAGAAATGAGCTCATCAAAGGGACAGCCAAGGTTCGATGTTTTGGAGACAAAGTTAGAGAGAGCAGACTTCGATGGTTTGGACACGTCCAGAGGAGAAATAGTGAGTATATTGGTAGAAGGATGATGAGGAGGGAGCTGCCAAGCAAGAGAGCTCGAGGAAGACCAAAGAGAAGGTTGATGGATGTCGTGACGGAAGACATGAGGGCAGTTGGTGTTTGAGAGGAGGATGCAGGAGATAGGCTTACATGGAAAAGGATGACGCGCTGTGGCGACCCCTAAAGGGACAAGCCGAAAGGAAAAGAAGTGTGAATGGAATGTGTCTGTGAAGTTCCATGCATGTGCACAAAAGAGTTACGTCAAATAAGGCCCTCTGTGTTAACAGAATTAAACATGGTACGACGTGAAGGTCTCAGTCCTGACATATACGTGGCAATTTCAAGGATATTGTGCAACGGGAGCTGACATTTTGTTATATTTATCAGTTCTGAAGCATCTTCTTTTCTCCACTGGCTGTTTTTTGCACCTTCGTCCACCGTTGCGTTTGTCACGTCTGTTTTGTTGAACAATTTTGAGATTTGTTGTCTTTTGATGACATACAGGTCAAATGAGTGTGACCTGCGGCTCCATACTGCACTCGCCTCGGATAAATATCTGATTTCTATCCATATATGAAAGAAGCCTCTCCCTCGAAGCTCCGCAGGGACAAAAATAATTGTTCCGTCCGGAACCAATGTTTCGCACAGATTTATTGCAGACAGACACATTGTTGGGCCACTGATAAACTTTGCCAAAAAACAAACGACAGAGGAACATCTGTAAGTGATTTTTAAGACAGTTAGATATGTAATATACATATAACATGATTTATGAGTGAGTTGAATGGTAGCTGGCGTTTTATTGACCTAAAATGGTCACGACTAGCGTGCTAATGCTAATCGCGATTGCTAACAGTCAGCATTTTGCTGTCTCTAATTCTGTACGCCAAATTTATACCACACACTCTGTACCAACGCATGCAGTTCAAGGATCGCAGTCCATTCCACATAAATGAGAACAAAATGTATGTTAGTAGTAGTAGGGGCAATTATCGACCAATAATCAATAGGAGAATCAACTCTAAAAAGATTCAATAGTGATACCCCTATATATCACATGCACCGATCACTAAGAGGGAACTGAATCAACGTTGCCAGCGCGGAAGTAAGGCAAGTGTATCACACCACAATCAGTGACTCCGACTATAATATATTTTTCAGATTACTCGTGCTAGGACCTTGGTCGGAAGCAGTTCTGGAAGACAAAAGAGGAAGTGTGACTTTTTGCCCTCTAATGCGTAACGTAACAGCAGCATCGCCTTTCCAGGTCAGTCGTCTCGTATATGCGTGTATGTGTCATTTATGCAACACACAAAAATTTCTTAGAAAAACACACTGAGATTGTATTGAAGGGTGTCAAAGGGGCCCAGGTCTACTCGTATCCCAGAAGTGTGGTGGGGAACCTACGACTGGTGGCCCGTATACGGAATTGAGAGCATTTGACCCGTCCTGCAATGCAAAACAAATCAAAATTCCAAAACATTTAACCCAAAAATGCTTAAAATATGTAGTCATTATTTGTAGAAAATAAATTGTAATTTTCCGGTCATTTCAGTAAAACTGGACAATTTCATGTGGCACCCCTAATGATCTCAGTGGTTGGGATTTACTGTCCTACAGGTCACATACTGTATGCTGCCACATATACAGTAGAATGGCGCGGCCCACACAAGGACGTATACATAGCAGCGCCTCTTTAAGCAAACGCTCACAACCGAGTGTAGCGTCAATTCATTCTCAGTTTATATGAAAGGCCACTGAATAGTCTTGACCTTCCATTGGGTTTACAAAAGACTCAGCACAGCGTTTGATGTCATCGGGGTCGGAGGGGAACTGGCGATGCCGACGCAGCCAGACTGCCTTTGGCCTTCAGAACAAACCCGACTCTATTGGACTCTGTTGACCTGCTGCTCGTGTTACAGAACACAAGAGAAACAGAGACGCTGCAGTCAGAAAAGAACTGTAGATCATTTTCTCAAGTGAAGAGTGATGGATTGGAAAGCAAGCAGACGCCGAAGACGTTATTTAAAGGCTCTGCTCAAGTAGTATTCCATCATTTCGTCTTCGTTTTGTAATTTTGCATTCAGTAACAAACAAACAAAAAAATACGACACAGCGCATTGCCTTTAAGCTGATACAACCAACAATGTCAGTGAGGTCAATTAGGTGTTGAGCTTGTCAAGGTGGTGGAATATGGACATTGCATCGTTCTGCCAGAATAAGAATAAAAGAGCATTTAACATTTTACTGTCCACGATCGCATCACCAAAACCTATTTGGCCTCGGGTAGCAACCCACCTTTACACGCCACTGGCATTTAATTATTGATTCCTCCATTTTCTCCTTTCTTTCCTTTCTCTGCTGTCATCAGTGTAGAACTCCCCCAAAATCTCTGCCAGCCTCCGAGGCACCCCACTGCGCTAAAAACAATCTAATAAATTACAGTATATTCGATTTATTGCTGTTAATCCCAAAATAAAAGATGAAACAACTGTACTCATGTATACAGAGTGAAACGAATAACATGGGGGGCAAAACATCCGAACAAGTGAGAGCTGTGGAGAAATTTGATGGTGAGGCAGATAAGGGGTTGAGATACAGGAGGAGAAGGAGGGTGTGTCCTCTCACCTTGCACAAAGTGCCATTGTCCGCTGAGCCCTGCACACGTCAACAATGGCTTTGAGTGACGGGAGGCTCCCAAATATCCTCGGGGTCCGCAATGGAATCTTTGTTTCCCTGGCTCGTATTGTGGCGGACAAAGGGTGCGCTGCGGCTGGCGGTGTGGGGGGAGAGGTGACTTTCAAAGTGTAGTTTTACAAGTAACCACTTCAAACACACACACACACGTCGGTCAACAGAGGGTGGAAAAATCGGAGAAGTGACAGTGATTAGGCTGTTCGATGACACACTGAAGACCGCATTCAAGCAAAATTCCACAACATGCGATACGATGCGTGTAGTATGTGAGATACTATTGAATCTTCTTCTAATAATGTATTAGTCATAGGTTTTCATGGTGTTTTGATTATCATTTTCGAGATTTTTTTTTTCCTAATTTTTGTAAACTTCAACTGGGAATGTAAACTAACAGCTCCAAGCAAGCACAGGTTGACTCTTTTTGAGAACTGTTTGCTATCTGCCAAACTGCACACTGCACGCTCAGGGAGGGCAGACTGGTATTGTATATCATAGGCTGGTATCTGGTATTGTAGTATCGCATCGTTTTTATGAGTACAAGTACAGACCGATAATGGTATCGATATTCCCTACTTTCCATGTTTTGTCGTTACACAAGCTTTTAACTGCTACTTCTGTGAATGGATGGACGGTATCAGTGTCCTTTTTGGAAATAGAGGTGACAGCTACTGCTGTAAACGATGGTGGCTACCAAGGAGAGTTCGTGAGACAGTTTGATCAGAATAGCTTTCTTCATCAATAAGCAAGCAAACGACTGCACTCGATATTTTTTCAGTTAGGTTTGCATGTTTGTTATCAGCATAACTCTAAAACATAGAAATACTTGGAAATTCACAACTGGTAAGATTTTTAGTTATGAGTTTGGCTGTTTTTTGTTGTTTTTGTTTTGTTGTTTAAGCCAATTTGACTATTTGGGTCACTACATTTAATCAGAACAGCCATTTTACAGACATGACATGCGAAGATCGATGTAAACATCATGTGATTTATCAAGATGGAGGTCACTCATCTATTTACAAGTTACAAGTAGATTAAAAACATCTCCTTCGCACAGCAGCTCTGGTAGGAAGTTGTTGTTTTCAAGTGCGTAAACAATGATGTTACTGCTTGTTTATCTCAAGACAGCATGCACAGGCAGAACGCAGCCCGACACCATTCCGATTCACTGTTTCCATGATGAAAATGTATTTCTGATTGGTTTGGCGAAAGGAATATTCCCTGTGAATCCGAATGAAATTCCATTCAGATTTGGCCTCATTGTTCCATTTGAGGTTTTTATATGGAGCATTTTCATTCGGTTTGGGCTTCTAAACCAATTGTAATCAGAATGCAAGGCTCCATGTAAACCAGCTATGATTGTAGTCAAGTGGGGGGAAAATGCCATTTTTTCTATGGGCTGCGAATTAGAATCAAAGTCAAGGTACAGTTACAGATGCATGTGTAGTAAACGGTGCTTTTGGTACATATTATAATGTCACAATGTTAAGGTTGAATGTTTTAAAGAGTGAAGCACAATGCTGGTGAAGAAAGACCTCATAGAGCGAGGGTTATGGGATCTTTGAGGGGACAAATTGTAGCAGGCCATCTGTTTTCTTCACTTAGCGTAAAAGCGAACCCCGCTTTTCACAGTGACACTATCTACACCACCAAACAGATGTGACGCGAGACAACCTCAGGCCGTCCTTTTGCGAGCGTTCACCGATCCATGACACAGCCGCAAAGCCCGATTCAGATTCCACCTTCCTGCTCTCCTCCTCTGATCCCGAGGACCTGGACCAGGCTGAGTCCCGCCGTCAGATGTGGCCCAGCCAAGTGTGGCGGAGTCTGCCTGATTTTAACGCAGCGGGGGCCCGGCGGAGGCCATTGTGCGGGGTCTCGTAGCGCAGCGGGTCGCCGGCAGAAGCCGCCCGGCGGGAGTCTTTGAAGACAAGCCAGCGGGGTCCAAGTTTATGGGGATAGTTGGGATGTAGAGAGGAGAAAAGAAGGATGCAGTGGGGGTTCAGAGGGAGCCCCCACAGCAGCAGTTTAATAAAGATATTTAATACCACAGAGGGGCCCTGCTTTGACTCTTTGAAGGGACATGAGCTTTAAGAAAGAAAGCCAGACAGCTGATTGTAGAGCCAGACTCCAGAAGAGGGGGTGGGGTGGCAACAAGGATGGCACATGAGGGAGACAATAATGAGGGGGAAAAGGAGACTCATAAAAGCAGAGCAACTGGTACAAAATAATTGCCCATCTTTTCTATTTAAAAGCTCCTTTTGAAGAGACAATTTGTAAGGAGTCGTGTTAGCCTAAACATTGGGTTTCTTTATATCCACCAGCAAACAACTTGGAAGCTTGGCATGTCCAGCTGGAACACGTTAAATTAAGGTCCAGCATGGAGGATAGAAACTGAATCGCTTAATTCTAATCCAGGCTGACTTGTATAGTCTTTTGAAATATTGAGTTTTGCCTGCAATTTATATCAACAATATGAACTTTAATTTGATTTCGCATTGGACACATTTTTGTTCCTGGGTTCCTTTTTGTTGTTGTTTTTGTTTTTTTTGTTTAGAGTACAAGTACTTCCATTTGCGTACTTGCCGATACCAAGCAACGATGCTCAATAATGCGATTGCATCTCGCAACTGTGATTTTATTTTAAGCAAATATTGTTGATTGTTTTCACCACTCTGTCATGCTTTAAACACATTGTAAACATATTTGATCACAAACAAACTGCAGCAAGAATAACATATGTAACAGAAAATACTGTATGTATTGTAGTGTCTGTGTACATGGATGTGCCTTAACACATTAAGTGCCACTGACTGCTTTAGAAGTCAAATATCCATGTTAACTGGGAGTACTGGCACTGAATGAGTTAAAGAGGCGGGCGCCTAGTGGGGTGGCGTGTGACGTGCAAGTGTCTGGCCGTGAGCTGTGGCTGACAGCAGCGCCCATGTGAGTGAGTGTTTGTGTTTTACTGCTCTGCCAGCGTCCAATAAACTAAAAACTGCATTGGTGACTTTGGCTTTCCTTGTAATTTCAATAAGTATACTGTAAAAAAAAAAAAGATAAAAAAAAAAAAAATAATCGCTTGAAAAGCACCAACGAACTCTATATACTGGGGAACACTATACAGGTGAAGTTTTAAGACATTTTAATATTCTTAACTGTTATACATCCATCCATTTTCTGAACCGCTTATCCTCACTGGGGTCACGGGAGTGCTGGAGCCTATCCCAGCTATCATCGGGCAGGAGGCGGGGTACACCCTGAACTGGTTGCCAGTCAATCGCAGGTCACATATAAACAAACAACCATTCGGACTCACATTCACACCTACGGGCAATTTAAAGTCTTCAATCAACCTACCATGCGTGTTTTTTGGATGTGGGAGGAAACCGGAGTGGCCGGAGAAAACCCACACAGGCACGGGGAGAAAATACAAACTCCACACAGGCGGGGCTGGGATTTGAACCCTGGTCCTCAGAACTGTGAGGCAGACGCTCTAACCAGTCGCCCACCGTGCCGTCAACTGTTATACGAGTTAAAAAAAAAATAAACTACTGTTAATACAAAGTATAACAATACAGTCTTAACTTTAATGACAAATGATGGCATCATGCATAGGTTGACATCAGCTTGAATGTTGATGTTTTGTGCAACTACAGAAATACACAAAACTTCTGCTGACAAAGCAGCTCTGGTTCAAGCTGCCCTAGAAGGCTGAAAGGGACTTGTTGTCCTGTCTGGTGACCGTGGGCAGAATTTCAGGTCCATTGTGCCCTCAGAGACCACTAGCGCTCCTCCATATTCATCCAAGCAGGGTGGAATCTAATAGAACGTTAGTTTCAGGGGAATCAATTGTCGTCCTGCGTCACATGCCAACAATGCTTCGGCTATGTCGGCCAAGCAGGGGCGATGCCAAATAAACAGACTATTGAGAGTGTAAATTTGAGCGTGGACATAGTCATGTGAACATGCATGTGGGCAGTGGTGCCATCCTATCGCACAAACAGTGCTGAACAAATTTATTACCAACACCCAATGAAAGGTTCATACTCTTAGTTAAAAAGCTTAGAAACTAAATTATATCTTTAAAGCTATATTACAATTATTATTGTTATGCAATAATTTTCAAATGAACTGGAAGCATTTATTAATATGTAAAAATACACGTCACATGAGAAATGCAGTGTGATAAAGCTTGAACTAACAGTAACACAAACGGTGCAGCAACAAAGACAATGTAACAATACCCACAGGCATATATTCTTTATCCTCTGCGAAACTAAAATTGCTCCAGTTTACAGTCACTCACAGGACTGGTGAAACTATATACCACAATGAGTTGCAATGAATTCGTTATGATGCACAAACTGTTTAATTCTATCCATTCTATATGTCGTACTTTCTCGTGTATAATGCGCAGCCATGTATAATACGCACCCCAAAAGCAGACCTCAAAATTCTGGAAAACCCTTCTACCCATGTATAATGCATTTTTACAATGCATGATTTTGCTTCTACACATATGATCAAAACATGAAGTATTATCTGTATTTTGTTAGGGTTTTTTTTCAAAGAATTATTCTGAAGTTAAGCACTTTATTTGAACACATAATACTTTTTAAAATTTACTTGCTCTTATTTTGAAATTCACAGTCCTACTTTTATTTAGTAAACAGGAAAACACACAGTTGTGCTCATATGTTCGGTTACCCAGGCAGGATTTGTAAGATGTGTAAAATTCTTTAAAGAAAACAAAAAAGGACCAGGCGTAACATTTAATTTTATTTTATTCATCCATCTATTTTTTGTACCACTTATCTTCACTAGGGTTGCGGGCGTGCTGGAGCTTATGCCAGCTATCTTCGGGCGAGAGGCAGGGTACACCCTAAGCTGTTTGTCAGCCAATCGCAGGGCACATATAAACAAACAACCATTTACACTCACATTCACACCTACAGGCAATATAGAGTCTTCAACCTACCACACATGTTTTTGGGATGTGTGAGGAAACCGGAGCACCCAGAGAAAACCCACGGAGAACATGCAAACTCCACACAGGCGAGGCCGGATTTGAACCCCAGTCCTCAGAACTTTGAGGGAGATGTGCTAACCAGTCGGCAGTGTTGCTACAGTTACCTTGAAAAAGTAACTTAGTTACTTTACTGATTACTTGAGCTTAAAAGTAACTTAGTTACTTTATTGATTACTTGATTTTAAAAGTAACTAAGTTAGAAAAAAGTAACTTTTTAGTTACTTTCAGCAGCCGTCAAGTGGCAGGAATATCGCTTATCCACAGTACAAAAAAAGCATTAGCTTAACCGTACCAATTACGTGGTAATGTATGCCAAACAAGTTACAGAATGATGTTATCAATATGAAAAAATTAAAATTAGTGTAGTTGAAGCCACATTAAATTAATTCATTGAGGTGCGCTGGCGGGTGGTGGAGGCAGGGACGTGCGGCAGGCGGTGACGAGAGCAGGCGGCAGGCTTTGACTGCATGGTGGCAGGAAATCCACTTGACGAGGAGCACGGAGGGAACACTGAGGACAAGGAGAAACACGGGGGACAGAGCGATGGCAAGTAATTAGGTTGCTTACTTGAGCCAGGTGAGCCGTGGTACCACTGTAGAAGCTGCAATACTCTGGCAAGCGTTTCCAGGATCTGCCAGGCTTAAATGGAGGTGGTAACGAGGGCTGAATGCTGACAGGTGCGCAGCCGAGGAAGGTGCTAGAAAGAGAGAGGGCGCAAAGAGCCACCCAGACTCCAACAATGGAACTGCAGGGCAGCTCATGACAGTACCCCCCCCTCTCAACGGATGCCTCCCGGCGTCCTGCCAGGCTTCCCGGGGTGAGCCGCATAAAAATCAGTCAGAAGGGAGTCATCGAGGATCGGCTTACGGGAAATCTAGGAACGCTCCTCCAGACCATAACCCTCCCAGTCAACCAAGTACTGGAACTCCCTCCCCCTGGGCCTCACATCGAGGATGCGCAAAACCGTGAAGGGCGGATGGTTGTCGATAATGCGGGGGAGGCGGAGGGGGCACGGTTTGGAGGGCTAAGAGCGCAGGTGGAGACAGGCTTGAGTAGTGATACGTGGAATGTCGGGTGAATCTTCAGAGACTGCAGAAGTTTCAGTTGAACGGAAGTGGGATTAATAATTTTAGTAATAGGGAAGGGAGCAATGAAGTGTGGAGTGAGCTTGCGGGATTCTGTCTGGAGTTGGAGGTCATTGGAAGAAAGCCAAACTGACTGAACCACCTTGTATTCAGGCGTAGGGGAGTGATGATGGTCCGAGAGCCGTTTATTATGTTCTGCAGACCGAGTCAAATCCGCCCGGACGTCCTTCTACACGGCCTGGACCCTTTGGAGGTGATCTTTAACCGCGGGAACCGCTCCTGCCTGCTCCTGTTCTTTGAATAATGGAGGTTAGAAACCGTAGCAAGTTATGAACGGGGACGTACCGGTAGCTGAGCTGGTAAGGGAATTGTGGGTGTGTTCGATCCACGTGAGGAACGAGCTCCAGGAGGAGGGGTTGCGTGCGGCAACACAGCCGAGGGCAGATTCCAGGGACTGATTTGCCCACTCCGTCTAGCCGTTGGTCTGTGGGTGATAACCCGAAGACAAGCTGGCTGATGCGCCTACCGCTGTATAAAATTCCTTCCAGACCAGAGATGAGAACTGAGGACCTGTTGGAGAAAATGTCGATGGGGATACCGTGGAGTCTAAAGACATGCTGGACAAGGAGGTTAGCAGTTTCAAAGGCAGATGGAAGTTTGGGGAGGTCACATAATGAACATATTTGGAAAAGCGACCGATAATAGTGAGAATGACCGAGTTACCTTCAGAGGGGGGTAGGCTGGTAACGAAGTCAGAATCAGAATCATCTTTATTTGCCAAGTATGCCCAAAACACACAAGGAATTTGTCTCCGGTAGTTGGAGCCGCTCTAGTACAACAGACAGTCAATTTACAGAACACTTTGGAGACATAAAGACATTGACAAAAAAAAATAGTGCAAAAAGATGCAGAGTCCTCTAGCACTTAGAGCAGTTCAAATGACTAATATTGCAATAGTCCGGTGCAATGACCATTGTGCAAAGGGCGCTGAGACTTCAAGGATTGTATGCGGTTTAAAGTGACGAGTAGTGCGATAATCTGGGACAATGTTGGTTGTGCAAATGTTACAGATACTCCTCAATCAGTGTGCAAATGGAGCAGATGCTACTCTGGCATGAGTGGCCAGTATATGCAAATAGTGCAGCATGGCGAGACAACTACAGTGAGTGCACGAGTAATATATAATTGGCCCCACAGAAATGTGACAACAAACTCAAGTCAAAAAATTGCCAGCTTGTTGTAATGGAATTATAGGTTAGGTGTTTAAGAAGTTGATCGCAAGAGGGAAAAAGGTGTTGGAATGTCTACTAGTTCTAGTTTGCATTGATCAGTAGCGCCTACCTGAGGGAAGGAGCTGGAACAGCTGGTGACCGGGGTGCGGAGGGTCCGAGAGGATTTTGCACGCCCTTGTCTTAGTTCTGGCAGCGTGCAAGTCCTCAATGGTGGGTAGGGGGGTACTGACAATCCTTTCAGCAGTTTTGATTGTCCGTTGCAGTCGGAGTTTGTCCTTTTTTGTAGCAGCACCAAACCAGACTGTGATGGAAGAACACAGGACTGATTCGATGACCGCTGTGTAGAACTGTCTCAGCAGCTCCGGTGGCAGGCCGTGCTTTCTCAGAAGCCGCAGGAAGTACATCCTCTGCTGGGCCTTTTTGAGGACGGAGTTGATGTTGGTCGCCCACTTCAGGTCCTGAGAGATTCCCAGGAACTTGAAGGTCTCGACGGTTGACACAAGGCAGCTGGACAACGTGAGGGGCAGCTGTGGCGAAGGATGCCTCCTGAAGTCCACGATCATCTCTACAGTCTTGAGCGTGTTCAGCTCCAGGTTGTGTCGGCCGCACCACTGCTCCAGCCGCTCCGCTTCCTGTCGATATGCAGACTCGTCACCGTCCTTGATGAGGCCGATGACAGTGGTGTCATCTGCAAACTTCAGGAGTTTGACAGTCGGGTTCGCTGAGGTGCAGTCGTTCGTGTAGAGAGAGAAGAGCAGCGGAGAGAGGACACAACCTTGGGGCGCCCCAGTGCTGATGCTGCGTGTGGATGAGGTGGCCTCCCCCAGCCTGACCTGCTGTGTCCTGCCCGTCAAAAAGCTGTAAATCCACTGGCAGATGGCAGGTGAGATGCTGAGCTGGAGAAGCTTGGATGAAAGGAGTTCAGGGATGATGGTGTTGAACGCTGAGCTGAAGTCCACGAACAGGATCCTCGCAAAGGTCCCTGCACTGTCGAGGTGTTCTAGGATGAAGTGCAGTCCCATGTTGACTGCATCATCTGCAGACCTGTTCGCTTGGTAGGCAAACTGCAGGGGGTCCAGCAGGGGACCTGTGACACTCTTGAGGTGGTCCAGCACGAGACGTTCAAAGGACTTCATGACCACAGATGTCAAAGCGACAGGCCTGTAGTCATTCAGACCCGAGATTGCAGGTTTCTTGGGGACTGGAATGATGGTGGAGCGTTTGAAACAGGATGGAACTTCGCACATTTCCAGAGATCTATTGAAAATCTGAGTGAAGACTGGAGCGAGCTGGTCCGCGCAGACTTTGAGGCAGGATGGGGACACATGGTCCCGGCCTGCCGCTTTGTTAATCTTCTGTTGTTTGAAGATGCGTCTCACATCCTGTTCATGGATGGTTAACGCAGAAGTCAGAGGTGTGATTGTGGTCGCGGGTGCAGCCGGGTGGGTGCGTGGTGTGAAACTGTCCTTTTCAAATCTGCAGTAGAAGGTATTCAAGTCGTTGGCTAGTATGCTATTGTTCTCAGCTTGGGGGGATCGCCGCTTGTAATTAGTCAGCGATTGGAATGCATGCCAGACTGATTTAGTCATTTTCGCTAAACTGTTTTTCCAACTTTGCTGCATGGTTCCTCTTTGCAATGTTAATTTCTTTAGTCAACTGGTTTCTAGCTCGATTATACAGGGCCCTGTCCCCGCTCTGATATGCGTCCTCCTTAGCTTGGCGAAGCTGCTTAAGTTTAGCAGTGAACCACGGCTTATTGTTGTTGAATGTGCGAAATGATTTTGTTGGTACACAAACCTCTTCACAGAAACTGATATAGGATGTGACAGTGTCCATATATTCATCCAGGCTGCCAGCTGAATTTTCAAAGACACTCCAGTCTGTGCAGTCTAAACCGCTTTGAAGTTCCATCTTGGCTTCATTGGTCCACTTTTTGACTGTTTTCACTGTAGGCTTCGCACATTTAAGTTCTTGCCTGTACGTCGGTATTAAGTGAATTAAGCAGTGATCAGACGAGCCCAGGGCTGCACGAGGTATAGCACGGTATGCGTTTTTTACCGTAGTGTAGCAGTGGTCTAAAGTATTATTTTCCCTGGTAGGACAGTCGATGTGCTGCTTGTATTTAGGGAGTTCGTGGTTGAGTTTAGCTTTGTTAAAGTCCCCGAGAATAATGAGGGGTGAGTCTGGGTGTTTTTTCTTCAATTTCGTTGACTTGTTCGGCGAGCGCTAGCAATGCGGCGTTCGTGTTAGCTTGAGGCGTTATATAGACTCCAGCCAGTATGAATGATGCAAACTCACGTGGTGAGTAGAATGGTTTACAGTTTAAGAATAGCGACTCCAAATGCGGGCTGCAGTGTGTGCTGAGCACCGTGACGTCCGTACACCATTTTTCGTTGATATAGAGGCATATCCCGCCGCCCTTTGTTTTCCCCGATGATTGCATGTCGCGGTCCGCTCGATGAATGTGGAAGCCGGGAAGCATTACGGCACCATCAGGTACAGCGTCGCAAAGCCAGGTCTCCGTGAAGCACATGGCCGCGGAACGTCCGAAGTCTTTACTGGTCTTTAACAGAAGATGAAGCTCGTCCATTTTGTTGGGTAGGGAGCGTACATTTGCGAGGTGGATCGACGGGAACGCCATTCTGTGTCCTCTCTTGCGGAGTTTCACCTGAATGCCGGATCGCTTCCCTCTGTGGCGCCGCTTCCGTCTCCATGCACCGAAAACCACGGACGCCGCTCCGGTGAGTAACTCGGGGAAAAAACTGAGCGGATATTCGAAAGTTGGTGACAGAAAGTCCGGAGTAGCCTCCTTGATGGTTAGCAGGTCTCCCCTTGTGTAAGCGAGTCGTGTAAGGTCTCCAAAGACGGACGAAAAACACAAAAACAAAGACAATACTAGAGAGCGTGTTACTGAGGCGACCACACTGGTAGGCGCCATCTTGGAATATGATGTGGTACCAAAGGCGGCTCGGGATAGGCAAGGGATGCAGCAGACCAGCTGGGGGCAGGTGGGAAGACTTCCCTTGGGCGCAGACAGACCAGGCTTGGACGAACTCCCGGGTGTCCTTGACGAGGCTGGGCCACCAGAAGTGCTGCTTGATGAACTGAATAGTGCGGGTGATGCCGGGATGACAAGCGAGCCTAGAGTTGTGGGCCCACTGTAGGACGTCATAGCTTGCGGAATCTGGTACGAACAGGCAGTTCGGAGGCCCGGTCTTGGGATCTGGGTGAGTCTTTTGAGCCTCCTTGACCACCTGCTCGATCTTCCAAGTGGCTGCTCCAACGAAACATGAGGAATTGAGAATGGGTTCTGGTTCTGCTGGACTGGAGGGGGGTGAGTAAATCAGAGAACAGGCATCTGCCTTGCTATTGCGGGAACCAGGAGGGAAGGAGAGACTGAAGTTGTATCTGCTCAAGAATAGGGCCCAGCGAGCTTTTCGGGGGTTGAGATGTTTGGCGGAGCGGAGGTAAGTGAGATTCTTGTGGTCAGTCCAAATGATAAATGGCAGTTCAGTCCTCTCCAGCCAGTGCATCCACTCTTCCAGGGCCCATATAATGGCCAGCAGCTCTCGGTTGCCGACGTCGTAGTTCCTCTCGGCAGGGGACAGGTGACGGGGGGGGGGGAAAAAGGGACAGGGGTGAAGTTTCTGGGTCGTGGGGTCCCGCTGCGAGAGGACGGCCCCTGCTCCAGTGTCAGAGGCGTCAACCTCCACCACGAACTGGAGGGAGAGGTCGGGATGGTGAAGAATGTGAGCAATGGTGAACAGGGTCTTGAGTTGGCTGAATGCTTGGAATGCTGCTGGGGTCCATTGAAAGGGGGAGCTGGTGGATGTGAGGCTGGTGAAGGGGATACCGACCTTGCTGTAATTATGGATGAATCGAAGAAGTTGACAAATGCGAGGAAGCGTTGCAGTTCCTTCCGGGTAGTAGGAACGGGCAAGTCTGTGATAGCCTGGATATTGGCAGAGTTCGGTTGCAGTTGTCCTTTGGCAATTATGTAGCTGAGAAAATGTACAGAGGAGAGGTGGAATTCGCATTTTTTTCGTTTGACGTACAGACTGTTCTCAAGGAGGCGCTGGAGGACTTGCCGTACATGGGTGCGGTGTTCTTCGGGGAGCGGGAGAAAATGAGGATGTTGTCAAGGTACACAAACACGAACTGGTTTAACACGGAGGATTTCATTGATGAATGCTTGGAATACTGTGGGGGCGTTTGTAAATCCGAACGGCATGACCAGATATTCAAAGTGTCCGAGGGGGGTATTGAAAGCGGTCTTCCATTCATCCCCCTCTCAGATGCGGATGAGGTGGTAGGTGTTACGGAGGTCCAATTTTGTGAATATCTGGGCATCGCAGAGGGGTTTGAAAGACTGGTCGATGAGGGGTAGTGGTGATTTGTTTTTTATGGTGATGTCAATGAGTCCTCGGTAGTCTATACATGGGCGGAGAATGGTGTCTTTCTTCTCAACAACAAAAAAAAAACAACGGCCCCTACCGGAGACGACGAGGAAGGGCGAATTAGTCCATCACCCAGGGAGTCACGGATGTAATCCTCCATCGCTTTCTTCTCCGGGCAGGAGAGATTGAAGAGGGGGCTGATGGGAAGAGGCGCTCCGGCAGGAGGTTTATGGCACAGTCGTGAGGGCGGCAGGGTCGGGTAGATAAATGGCCATGTCCTTGCTAAACACCGGGGAGAGATCATGATA
The DNA here is from genome assembly GCF_024500385.1 of Phyllopteryx taeniolatus. Lineage (NCBI taxonomy): Eukaryota > Metazoa > Chordata > Actinopteri > Syngnathiformes > Syngnathidae > Phyllopteryx > Phyllopteryx taeniolatus. Next base: position 19,527,005 of record NC_084506.1, read on the forward strand.
TTCTTCGGTGAACCGTGAGAGTTCAACTGGTGTGGCAGAAGGTGGTGGAATGAATGAGGTTGCATACTTGAGACAGGTGAGCTGTGGTACCACTGTAGAAGCTGCAATACTCGGGCAAGAGTTTCCGGGATCTGGCAGGCTTGAATGCAGGTGGTAACGAGGGCTGATTGCTGACAGGTGCGTGGCCGAGGAACGTGTTGGAAAGAGAGAGGGTAGGGGAGAGAGAGGGCGCAAAGCGCCACCTAGGCTCCAACAATGGAACTGCAGGGCAACTCATGACAATATTACTCATTACTAAAACAAAGACTGAAAATTGGCCTACACTTATGACATGCACCGTCACTGAATCAAGTGTCTTGGTTATTGACTTGCCACATGTTCCCAAGCACTGCAGATTGTTAATGATAAATGTGTTGCCTGGGCATAAATAGCATATTATTATTCAAACCGCATACACTCCTTGAAGTCTCAGTGCCCTTTGCACAATGGTCATTGCACCGGACTATTGCGATATTAGCCATTCGAACTGCTCTAAGTGCAAGAGGACTCTGCATCTTTTTGCACAATTGTTGTTGTTTTTTGTCAATGTCTTTATGTCTCCAAAGTGTTCTGTAAATTGACTGTCTGTTTTACTAGAGCGGCTCCAACTACCGGAGACAAATTCCTTGTGTGTTTTGGACATACTTGGCAAATAAAGATGATTCTGATTCAAAAGCATATTAAACTCTGGTTCTCGTGAACAAAAAAGTAACTATTGACAGATAAATCAAACTGTAATCTGACTACTCTAATATAAAAAGTAACGCGTTAGATTACTTATGACATCACCGGACCACATTTTTTGAGCAACATGTTACCGGCATTACTGCCATCCACCGTGCCGCTAATTTTATTTGAATAGGTTCAAATTAAACTGTTAAGGATTATCATTAAACAAAACATAACCATAAAGAAATTAATGATGGTTGTTGTTCAGTCGTATTTATGAAAAAAAAAAAAAAACATTTCACAAATTCTGCCAGGGTATGTAAACTTATAAGCACAACTGTACATATATGCAGTCATACTTACCCCTATCGTATTGGAATGAAAGTGTAGGCTACACCTTTTTTATAACCACTAGGTGGCAGTGGCATATTAGAATGTAAGTGTACACCTTTCTCATAACCTCTAGGTGGTGGTGGCATTTTGGAATTAAAGTGTACAGCTTTTTCATAACCACTAAATGGAGGCATACATTTCTAAAATGTGAAAGTTTTTTCTGAAACACTATGTCACAGCTTTTGGTTCAATGGCCCACTGGGCGTAGGTTGGACACCCCTGGATTAATGGCATTTCCACTCATTTCAATGGCAAAAGACGATTTCACATACGAGTGTTTTGAGTTACAAGCGTGGTCATGGAACAATTTATCTCAAGGCACCACTCTACTGATCTTCTAATCTGAGAAGTCTAAGAACATCTGTCAGTCTAGAAGTTATATTTGTACATGTTTCTATGTGCTGTTGTTCATGGAAAATGAGAAAAGTGCCCAAAGTAATTTTTGTCAATTAGATTAGCAAATTTAAATTGTACTCTTTGGAGCATTGACCTCCGCCAATGCAGAACAGTCCAAATTTGCATTAGCATCAAAATGGACCTCGTACATACACACACCTCCTGCATGTGAGTGTGAACATTTTCATTAAAATTCCATCGTTATTCAGAGACAAAGTAAGGAAAACGTTTGAAAACTTTGGTACCTTAATCGCGTGCCTCACCAATATCTAACAGGCAAAGTTCAATGGAAGTCTGTTAGGTCATTCTACAAACCGCAATGGAAACATAACCTTGTTTAGTCGAGGTTCAGGAACAATTATTATACTGTGGTGTGTAATTCCAGACTTGTCACTCCAGTAAGTATAACAGCTAATCTATAACTCATAAACCTGTCTATTTCCTTCTTGGTTTGTTGTTGTTCTTCTTTTGCCAGCTAAATCTTTTTGACTCATTTGGTCCAATGACATTGTGACATTGTTTTTTTGTGTTTCTGTCTGTGCAATGTACTCGACAACTGAGAACCGCTTCACTGTCATAACCCATTTTTGCCATTTTTACACTATGCATCATGTGTTTAGCTCATCCAAGTGATGAAAACAACAGCTGACAGTTGAGTATTATTTCGACAAGTTATATTGAGGCACAGTGGCCGACTGGTTAGCACGTCTGCCTCACAATTTTGAGGACTGGGTTTCAAATCCCAGCCCCGCCTGTGTGGAGTTTGCATGTTCTCCCCGTGCCTGCGTGGATTTTCTTTGGGTTTCCTCCCACATCCCAAAAACATGCATGGTAGGTTAATTGAATACTCTAAATTGCCCGTAGATATGAATGTGAGTGCGAAGGGTTGTTTGTTTATATGTGCCCTGCGATTGGCTGGCAACCAGCTCAGGGTGTACCCTGCCTCTCACCCAAAGATAGCTGGGATAGGTTCCAGCACCCCCGCGACCCGAGTGAGGATAAGCGGAACGGAAGATGAATGAATGAATTAATGTTATATTGAAACACGACCACATCAAATCGAAGACTGGAATGTTCTTAATAGCTTTAAGGGATTATATATTCTTGCAAGGACACATAATGAAATAAGATTCTACAAAAGTGTACCACCGGATCTGACACTGATCTACTGTACAGTAAATGTCCGAACATGTGCAAGTCATAAGTCAGTCTCAAGTCTTAAACGTCAAGTTTCGAGCAAGTCCCAAATTACTGTGACATAAATTAAGCAAGTCGAGTCCCCGCTAAATTTCAAGCAAGTCAAGTCATTATTTGAGTTAAGCAAGTCATAAATCAAGCCATACAATCTTGTTCAGTCGCAACATATATTCGCACATTAGCCACTTTCCACTCAGTATCTCTACCTGTGCTAGTTAGCTGTACTAACACATTTCTTCTTTTTAATGGCCCTAAACCTGTTTCCGTATTGTCTATTACTTTGTCCTCTCAATTGAAAGCTTAACCAACATGAAACTTAGTATGCCAGACCAGCTAGCGGTTAGCTAAACTGTGACATTATTGTAGCCTTTGCACTTTGCATTGTCACGTAATGATGGCTTGCTAAGTGAGCACTACACAAAAAATAACTCTTCTTACAAAAACAAAAAATGGCACACTATTTGAAAATGCAGATTTTCAAATGGGAGTAGGCTAGACTTGTGAAATCAGGTACCCGTTCAAGTAAGTCAAAGGTGAGCTTCATAAATACCAAGTTAAAGTCAAGTGGAGTCTTTCATAAGTTTTAGCCAAGGAAGTCCCAAGTCCTAATATCGGCTTCTAGGTTTGACACCACAGGGAAGAGTTTTGTGGACAACCCTGCTAAATTTGAATGATTACAAAAATCACCAAGGCTTTAAAATCATGAAAAATCAAGCCGTTCTTAAATATCGCCAGTGTTTCTGCTGAATGCACTGAACCATATCCCAGTCACCTTTCGAATTTCAATCAAATACAACTGCTACAACCTGGAAAAATGGATGCTACTTCGTCTAGCATCTGTCTTATGCCTACGCATAACTATAAGTTTGAACTGCGAAAATACCATTGCGAAAATACCATCTGCTTCAAGTCTCAGGTGTTTGTCACTTGGCACCGTTTTAGCCATACCCCCAAAAAATCAGGAACATTGAAATGTTGAAAAACTGTTTTAACGCGATAGCTCCACAATTGAGTATTACATAGTTGTCAGTCTTTGCACATCTTTTAAGCAATTATCTTCAAACGTGTATAATGTATTTTGAAACAAATCTCAGCATTTACTTAACAGAATTTCAATGACTCAATTCAAGTCATGTGACTCGAGTCCCCTACCACTGCAGAGTTCTGTTACTGTGGCCATTATGCTCTATCTCTGTGTGAAAGATGCTATTCGTTGGCCTTGGCTGGGGTCTGTGCTGTCTCTTGTTGGATTTGGGATTACGCTTTCGTATCAGATCTCATTGGAATGTGGGGTTATATCCAGCCACGGATTGTATATTTTCATTTTTTTCCCCCTGGAAATTCCTATAAGATTCACGATAACCTAGAATGGACACTGTTCCGAAGCAGCGGGTACAAATGCTTCCCTAAACAAGAAATACCTCTCTACGGCTGAGGAGGTATGGCAACCTGAATGGCCCCGTGTCCATTGTGGTTGCGGGCTGTTGACTTGTCTCATTGTGACACTTAATGGAGCGAGAGATAAGAGTTGTGGCACTGTTTAACGCTGCAGTCGCCCTGGCTCCAGCACTTACGGCCGGCCCAGTGGTCCGTCTCTCTGTCTGGCTGCAGGCAGGGAGGTGTAGGGTTACTCCACTCGGAGAACAATGGGCCCACAGCCTGAGTCAGCACTATCTGGCTGCGGCGCCCTCCCCGCTACTCGCCGGCTTTTTCCCTCCAACAAATCTGGCCAGCCAATGGCAGCCTGGCTTTACGGAGGGAGAATGCACATGCACACAAGCACTGACACACACAAAGTACAAACAGGAGGAAGTCAAGTGGGGGTTGGGCAATATGTGAGAGAGGGAAAAAATGCAATGCAGACTTTTAGTATCTATGCCGATGTGTGACATGCCTGAAATCTACCAGCAAGTCTGTTCTTAGTTGTTAAATGGAAATAATTTATTTCTAATTCAAACACACTCTACAATGTATGAAGTAAATTAAGTATAACAATACTTTATTGCAAATTTGTAGTGCAATCTAACATGATTGAGGTATTGAAATACTCTAAAATTAATATTAATGCAATATATGACTGACACTAGCGTAGAAACACTTTTCCCAAATATGTTTGGGAGACTGAATTTGAATTTGATTGGTTAGGTCTGAACACAGCTACTTTCCAGTTATAAGAGGGGTTGCACACTTGTGCAGCCACATCATTTCAGTTGTTTATTTTTACGACCCCCTCTCGAAAAGATACATTGTTATTTTTCAATTGAGTTGTACAGCTTACAGGTCACATTAATGGTGGGAAAGTTTTGTAAAGATTTCTCTTGGTCTCATTGTTTTATGTCACACAAACCTTGCATTTGAACAGGGGTGTGTAGACTTCTTTTGTGTTTATTGTATCATATCTGGACTGGGAAGACAGTGTGTGGTGAAGTTCCTAAACACCTGTCTCGATTGAGTGGAAACGGGAAGACGGTTCTGGGAGTTAACACAATTACAAGGGTCGTGTCACTGAGAGTGCCCCCTCACCAAACCAATGAAATGTCATCTTTATGGTTAAAAGCTGCTAAAAATATTTGTTACATCTTTAAGATTAGGCAGTCTTTCAAATCCAAGGAAAGCTGAAATGTTGTCTTGTTCTAGCCAGTTTGTTCAACGGTAAATTGAGTTGTCTAATCCAAGATTCTTGAGTTATCTTTATGGTCAAAAGATCATAAAAATCTGACGGCATAACCTTCCTTCTCGTCGACGATACTATAGGATGTTCAAAATCATCAAAATCCTCGCCGCCATGTTGGTCGTCAATGGACTAAACAGATTTTTTGGAAACAGAATCCATGTCTTCACGTGCATTTTCAGGATGCGGTTACAAGTTCAAAGGTGTCTTCCCAACTCCGTGCACACCATCTGCTGCCCTATGTAAGCTAAACCTCCTTTATTTATACAATAACCTACAGAAAAGATGAACTCACACAATAAACGCTGTAAAAGAAGACATGCAGTGTTTTTATGTATTTAATCCTTACTTATACTTAGCGTGTAATGTAATACCCTTCGGTCGGTGCCAGGCTTATGTGTGATTGTGGCCTCACAAAAGGACTCGTCCGCCTCGTGAGGATACGCTTTGGTGTTGATGCCGTCTAACGTATTGTATCCAGCCATTGCTTGACATCTCCAGGAAGTTATTTTAGCGAAACCACAAGATTGCAGACCAACGCCCATCTCCGTCCACTGTTTTGCCGGAGGTGGAGGCACAGGTGTCAAATGACGCTGCATGGCAGCTGCGTCTTTCACAACAGGCACTGTTTCCATGGCAACAGTTTGCATTCTGGCCATACGTTTACATGACGACAGCATTTCGAAACTAAGAGTGCGAAACTACAAACTTTAATAGTGCAGTACAGTTTTTATTTATTTTTTTCTTCATTTTTTCAAGCCAAAATGTAACTAACAAGTGAGCTTCAGTTACACCGCTGCTCAAGTAAGGTGGGAAAAAAGGAGCGCAAGACTTTCAGCTGTTTATGAATGGGATAAGCAACCAAACACAAATACAAAATCAAAACACATGTACACAGCATGTAGAAGTTCAATCAGTGACTGAAGTGGAGTGGAAAAAAAAAAGAGACGCAATCACCGATGCACTTTTGGCCGTTTATTGAAATACACTCGCAAGGACATTAAACTGCAGAAACTCAAAACTCACACCCTTACACACACTTCCTTCTGTCACCGAAATCACAACGTCCTCTTTCCTGTCGTGGAGCTTGGGCTCGTTTCCTGCACCGTAATGCTCCCCCTGGTCTCCGCATGCACACTGCACATTTGAGCAGATGTCCCCTGCTGAGTGCATAACAAATTTACAGCCATTATTCTCCCTTCCTCTCAGAGGATTTAGGGGCTTGTCGTAGTTGAGCATGCGGGAGCATCTGCCCTTTTAGGTCTAATTATGAACACCTTGTTAAAAGATAATACTGCCTTTATTGACGGTGTCTGTGCCTTCGGTCTTCGTAATGGAATGAAGCTTCCTCATTCAAATGCACCATGAAGGGCTACACTCACTGGCCAGATCTTTGGCGTACACCTTTTGACTCCAATAGAGCAGGAAACTTTTTTTTTTTTTTTTTTTTTCCCCCCCTTAGGGCCATGCTCGTACATCCAGCAGACTCTACGAGCACAGTCTCGGGATGGCACCGATGTATTGGTGTTTCCTATTTGTATTAATTTAAAAGGATCTCTTTTAAGATGAATGCCGATAGCACCTGCTAGTCTTCCAGGGGTCTGAAAAACCTTGCATCAAAAGATCATAATTTCAATATCACATCAGTTATATAGACATCTTAAAAAACATCCTGTTTACAGTAATACTAACAACAAGACATTTGTGCTGTGATAGCTTGTATTTGCGCCAGTGGCGTGGGTTAGTGCTATGATTTAGGGGGCATCAACAGTCGTCCCCTTATACATTTTCCTGGGCAAGCGTGGCTAAGAGGCGCCAAAAAATACAAAATATCTGTTGGAAAACTTCCATCTAAACCCCCAAGCCTGAATTCTGAAATTTTTATATTAATGTAAAAACCCATACAAAGACGATCACTATAAACCACAGATTTTCATGATATAGCAGGAATTTCCGAAGTAGATAAATTGACTTGAAGTTGATTTATTTCAAGTTTTTGAAGTTCCACAAAAAACAAAAAAAAAATCAATATAGTGGGCCAATGGTGGGTAATTCGCGATATAGCAAAAAAACATTGAATTGGTGTATTTTGTTTTTAGGGACTTTTTATAATGTTCCTCCATCTTTTTGGGATTTTTTTTTTTAGAATTGCAAGTCGCATTTCCTTCTCGTGTGTGTGTGTGTCTTTCTTTTTCCAGCACTCATTATTAGTTGATGGTTAGCTCGGTGTGGAGCCAGCTGGATTCCAGCACTGGTCTATCCTTATTATTTGTAACTTTAAATCATTTCTCTCTCTCTCTCTCTCTCTCTCTCTCTCTCTCTCTCTCTCTCTCTCTCTCTCTCTCTCTCTCTCTCTCTCTCTCTCTCTCTCTCTCTCTCTCTCTCTCTCTCTCTCTCTCTCTCTCTCTCTCTCTCTCACACACACACACGATCTGTCTGCACCCTCCTAAATGAGCACCATAAAGCAAAAGGGAGCTGGCTCCAGATCCCCCCCGAGGGCCGCTGTGGCGCTGTTGCCTCACCCCGACTAAGAATGCTCTGTTCAAATGTTGGACATTTATGGTCGGTGATATGGAGGGCAAAGTTCAAAGGGCAGGTCCGGCACACTGATTGTGTTGGTCAGTAGGAAGTGGCTGCTTAAATACTCCAATATGGATAAGATTTCTTCTCCAATAAGCATCCTCCATCATGGAGTGTAGCTCACAATAATGTACATTACAAGTAGCTGGTGTGTTTATGTTGCCTGCGTCAGCACACCACCCTATTCGTAACAGGAAACAAACCTGGTTGTGGTTTCGAGGAATCCAGCTGTTTCTTTTTTTATGAATCTGTGTTTGTGTCACAATGGGAGGAGCGACCCACAACATTCGCCACAGGCCACGTAGAAGGTGATGGTTAACTTCCAGGAAACCAAATAGCTGAAACAACCTTAACAAGTTGCTCTTGACCACAGTGCTAAGGCAAAAACAAGAAATAAGAAAGAATAAACTCATGCACCAAAAGCATTGTAAGAAGTTTTCAAAAATAAAACTTGTATGTACTGTAAATAAAACAATCGTTAATAAAAAAAATATAAAACTAGTTGGCTGGAGACCAGTCCAGGGTCTATCCCAAAGTCAGCTGGGATAGGCTCCAGCTCACCCGTGATCCTGTTTTATGTTTGGTCCCCATTTGTAAAGAGATGGAGACATGTCTACTACTCTTAGCCCATTAGGACCACGGTGTTAAGGTATTTTTGGATGTTATTTTCTCAAGATGACATTGGTGATCTTTCAGCCGTTTGTCAGAAAATTTGCCACAGACGTTAATGTTAGGTCAAACATGGCGCACATGTCAGGTAAAAACTCAAAGTTCAGGTATAATGTTAGATGTTGTGTGATCAGGAGAGGGAGATTAAGTTGATTTAATAATACATGAAATGTTTTCCCCAAAATGGTTTAGGAGATTTTAAAACAACAAAATGCAACAAACCAAAGATTTTGTGTGTCGGGTATTCTGTATAGGTTTTAAAAATTCTGGGAATTTTCAAAGTTGGAAACTTTGAAATTAACAGGGATAAACCAGAAATGTACCAAAAAGAAGGCTGGCTCTTATTAGGGAACTTCAAGACCTTCAGAGATTTGTTTCTAAATACATTATGTGTGAGGATGCTTGCTGAAAATGTGCAAAGACTGAGAATAATGTAGTACTGAATTGTGGAGCTAGAGCGTAAACAGTTTTTCACCATTTCAGTTTTGCTGTTTTTTGGGCGTGGCTAAAACGGGAACCAGTGACTCACTCACTCACTAGGGTCGCGGCTCCTCCCCCACTATCCAGCGCAATTGAGACATAGTTAGCCAGGTATGCCTACACCCTGAAAATACATCTTCCCTTTAGATAGTCCACTGGTGTGGTTTCTTTAGAGTGCCTTGTTGTCGGCTGTGAGTGTGCGCATGTCACACAGAGAAAGATGGAAGAGCGAGGAGGGGGGAGGGAGGTTAAAAAAAAAAAGTGCAACTTGACAGCCAGCGTGTGAACCGTGACTTCAGGCTGGCGTGCCCGCTTTAGAGCATTTCATTGTCTGCCATGAGTGTGCGCATGTCATGGAGAGAAGGTGGAAGAGCGGTGGGGGGTGTCTGATGTGACAGCAAGCGTACGGACAGGGGCTTCGCACTGGCATGGCCGCTTTAGAGTGCCTAGTTATTGCGGTGTGAACAAGCCCTGCAGTGATCCGCTGGGATGTACAGTATTCCACCCCTTTGAACCCAAATTCTATGCATGTTTGTGTGTGTGTGTGTGTGTGTGTGTGTGTGTGTGCGCACGCACACCTGTGTTGTGGACTGATGCCTGTTTGATGTTGAGTGAGATGTAGGAACACAACATAATTCACTTTAGCTTTTCAAGGCCATGTCATTCTTCAGACGTTTGCGCCGTGTCAACATTTCCTTCTCGTGTGTGTGTGTGTGTGTCTGTGTGTGTGTGTGTGTGTGTGTGTGTGTGTGTGAGAGCGAGATAGCGTGTGTTAAAGATCCCCCCACCTCTTTCCTTACACCCCCCTCCAGCATGCCCAGCTGTGTGGATACAATGCAAGGAGCGGTAATTGAGAGGAGGAACGATAGTAAAGCGTGATCTGCGGATGTTCACAATCCATACATGTGCCTGCACAGTTGAGTTGACGAGTGCTTTTGATTTTGACACTTGCATGGCTCTGTAAATGTTTTACAGCCTGTTTTTTTTATATTATGTTTGCTTATGTTGTCTGCATACTGCTGCTGTTATGGCCAAGGCACCATTAAAAAAAGTTTTTTTTTAACCGAGTTTTTATCCAGGTAAAAAAGTTGTATAATGTAGAAGAGGTGTATAATCAATGTGATCACTCAAGCACAAGCAGATGTGTAATATACAAGTGTTGTTTCATTAGTGTGGTGATTCATCCTTTTATTGATGACAACTGCCTCCTTGCTCGGTAGAAATAAACAGAGTTAAAGTAATCCACAAAGTCAAAGCCCAAGATGTGCTTGCTCTTGTTAGCACATGGAAAATGGGTTGAACAGATTAGTCAACGAGTCGACTTTACTACTACACATTGACTAACCGCTATTCATGTTATTGGCATCTAGTCTTCCAGTCGGACAGAGGACTCTCGACTGCTGCTGCTGTGCCCAGACTATAATGCTCTGTGGAGCAGCAAAATGTCCGGCCAACAACATGACACACTCTTCATACAGTTGGATGGGTGAGAGAGTATGTAAATAAGATCATTCTGGATGCGAATAGCGGATATCCTTGCTAGCGTCGTCTATTCTGATCATCACTAGGGTTAAAATATTTGTACCAGCGGGACCTCAAAACTAGCGACAATGGTTGTGGCGTGAAGTGAAGCTCGACCTTCATCACCAAAATGTTACGTCTAATAATGCACTAACAACAACAAGAACTTAATTCATATCACAACACACAACAACCAACCAACAATTAAAACTTCCCACAGTAAGGCATACAGCCACACAGTTCTACAAGCCTATAATATTTTAACGGATATGAGACCAGTCGCACGTTCATTTTGCGAAATATACAAGACCGTCCTAAAATGCAATAAAAGACAAAATGAAAAGATCAACCAAAAGTAGTGCAGCCTTTGGGAAAGAAGAGCTTACTAAAACTGCAGGAATGGCGAGTGCGGGTGGTGGTATGCATGGTGAGCAGAGAGCGAAGATAGAGTGGGGTCTTTTATAGCTAATCATGGACCAGTGAACTGGTCTGTGAGTGACGAGAGGGCAAGTTAACTGGGTAGTAGAGTTCACAGTGATGCGTGTTAAAGGCACCACTGATGACAAAGCGGATGGCAGCATGGTACATGCTGTCTATCTTGTGGAGGAGAGTTTTGAAGTTGATCTACATATTGCATCTCTGTAATCTAGGATTAGGAGGAAAGTCATTTTAAGAAGAAATTTACAAGAAGTTAGTGAGGATTTTCTTTTTTTTTTCCGTAGATAGAGCCTAATTTGCTTTTAACTTTCGAGAGAAGTGTTGATGTGCGTTTCAAATGTAAGTGAACTGTCGAGCCAGATTCCTTGGTATTTGTGTCTGTGTAATGTGGTTAACAGAAACCTGTTGCTTTAAGGGGAAAACGCTGACAAGTACAGTTATACATTGTGTATGAATACAGTGTGATTGTGCGTTGTATCTTACACACATACACAGAGCTGCCCAGTTACCAAGTTAGTCAACGCCCTTTAGAACAGAGCCTGCAGTGTGTGTGCTTGCGCCGGTGCAGGTCCACTGTAAATGTGTGTCAGAGGAAGTGGGTCGATTTGCACAGGTGTATGTAGTTGGTGACTCTGGGTGCATTTGAGGTCTTTTGGCCCAGTCGGTGATTTTAAACTTCTAACTTCACTGACTCTCCCCTCTCAACCAACCTTGGAACACATCAGTGCACCGGGAGGCGTGTGGAATAAAGTTACACCATCATCTCAACATGTAGGTTGACGTATTTTATTTAAGGTAAATCCACAGGTCTTGAGTTTTTCTTGAACTAATTCTAAGTTTCCGTTTTTGGCAGTGTTGCTGTTTTTACTAGTACATTTTACGTGCATGGCTGAAACTAAGTAATAACAAACACTGTTATCTGTGGTTTCAAGTAAACTGAGCTGGGGTAATCTGTTGTTGAAAGGATTTAGGCACGACACTGATACAGTTTTCAAGAGCTTCACAACATTAAGCACAATCTCATGAGAGCCTGTGTGTGTGTATATATGTGTATATGTGTATATATATATATGTGTATATATATATATGTATATGTATATATGTATATGTATATATATATATGTATATGTATATGCATGTATATGTATATGTATGTATATGTATATATATGTATATGTATGTATATGTATATATATGTATATATATGTATATATATGTATATGTATATACATGTATATATATGTATATGTATATACATGTATATACATGTACATGTATATACATGTACATGTATATACATGTATGTACATGTATATACATGTATGTACATGTATATACATGTATATACATGTATATGTATATACATGTATATACATGTATATGTATATACATGTATATACATGTATATGTATATACATGTATATACATGTATATGTATATACATGTACATGTATATACATGTATATACATGTACATGTATATACATGTATATACATGTATATACATGTATGTGTATATACATGTATATACATGTATATACATGTATATACATGTATATACATGTATATACATGTATGTGTATATACATGTATATACATGTATATACATGTATATACATGTATATACATGTATATACATGTATATACATGTATATACATGTATGTGTATATACATGTATATACATGTATATACATGTATATACATGTATATACATGTATGTGTATATACATGTATATACATGTATATACATGTATATACATGTATATACATGTATGTGTATATACATGTATATACATGTATGTGTATATACATGTATATACATGTATGTGTATATACATGTATATACATGTATATACATGTATGTGTATATACATGTATATACATGTATGTGTATATATATGTATGTGTATATACATGTATATATGTGTATATATATGTATGTGTATGTATATACGTATATGTATATACATGTATATATGTATATGTATATACATGTATATGTATGTATATATATATGTATATATATATATATATATATATATATACATGTGTATATATATGTGACAAGACTAAAAATAAATAAATATAAATATTTGGATTCAAATATACTATGTACGATGACGACACGGAGCCGATCAATGACGTCATTGATCAGATCGGCAAATTATGACATTAAAGCCGATCAGCATAAAATGGTAAATATCGGCCGATACTGATCAGCCCGATCAGATCGGTATAAAGTCTAAGCACCAGCGCTTCCAATCCCAGACAGGATTGTTATCCTTGCAGCATAAATGGGAGGACTGAAGTGGATAGATAACACATAGCACAATGCTGGACTACAGGCCACACACACTCACTGAAATAGCCACCTGAAACAAAAAGCCAACACACTCGAAACGTGGGTGGTCTCTCCAAGTTGACAAGGGGTTAATGACAGGCCTGTTTGGAGACATCGACCGCTAAACCAGAGACACGCACGCACTCACATCCTTATACACACATAAAGACGCACACAAAGCCCCGCTAACACGCAGTCATGTGGTCGCTTGGCGTCTGCTATACGACGCTGATGAGATTACGACTGTTTTCAGTGTCTTCAGGGGTCAGGGTGTGTGCGTGTGTGTGTTTGTGTGTCAGGTTTTGTTGAATTGTGTCTGCTTACTGAGCATAAATCTTCCAAAAAACACCGTTGTTATTACTGAAAATGTCATCAAAAGTATTACGTTTTGAACAAGTCCGTTACCCTTAACGTGTATTGTAATCATTCAAGTGTACAGTATACAATACACTATACATGTTTGAAGATAATTGCTGAAAATGTGAAAAGACTGAGAACTATGTAGTACCATTTCAGATTTCCTGAATTTCTGGGCTGTGCTTCAGGCACGGTATGGCAATCGATCCCGGTAAAAATAAAACATTTTAAAAAGGTAACTTTATTTTTTTATTTTTTTATTTTTTGGGGGGGTGGGAGAGGAAGCAGCATAAAGTATATGCCTGCATTTTTCCATCAAGATTTATTCATTATTCACAGAGAAATTTAGCATAGTTACATAATCCAGATCAGCAGGAACATTTTATGGCTTTTTCCTTAGCTTTTTGTACCACACGCCGCAAAATGTAGTTGCCATTTTTTTTGCCATGATTATTCTAAAAACCTAAAAAAAATATATATAATAATCATAAAAAGCCCCAATAATTTAAGGCCCCTCAAAATGGAATTGCTGCCCAGATGTGGGCTATAAAAGACACCGCAATGTCATTAGCTCCACCAAGGAGATTGTATTTCAAGCCTTATTTTGTTTTTTTATATATATGGATATATAACTTGTACATGGGCTGGGACCAATTGAGAACCAATTTTGCCCATATTTAGGCTTATGCAGGTCGCGAGTACTGCATCTAAACCAAACAAATATATAATTCCAACACTTGCTTTTGTTCTCATTTTTCATGAACTGAACTCCGAGATCTAATAAGATTTACACTTTTTCTTTCAAATATTGTTGACAAATCTGTCTAAATCTGTTAGTGAGCACCCCCCTCCCACAATGCTAATTAGGCAGTACAATTATTGCACAGGTGTGCCTTAGGCTGCCCACAATAAACGCCACTCTTTTTTTTTTTTTTTTTTTTTTTTTTTAATAATATTGTCTTAAGCGTGAACAGGGTGTGTTTAGAGTGCAAACAGCGGCTGGGTTGCATGAAACCTCACCACCTCCCCGTTTGGCCACAACACTCGCATACTCGTCATGCACCTTCAACACCCACACTTTTTTGGAAAAACAAAAGTCTGGATTTGCTTTTGAAGTACACACTGACACATTAAAAAAAATAAAGTAAAAACTCTCTTGTCCTGCCGCTCAAACACCAAGATGTATTCTTTTTTTGTTTTGTTTTGGCAGTTTACAAATGCAGACCGATACACCCCTCTTCTCTCCTTTCTCCGCATATGACATCTACAAATAAACACTTCCTCTTCTTCTTCCATGCACTGACTCATTATAAGAAAAAGGTCCTGAGACTCAAAATCGTCATCCTTCATGTTCAAGTGAGCGTTAGTTTGCTTGGCCACAAAGAATCGCACAGGGCTTTTCGTTCTAATTATTGTACGCACTTTACATTAAGCACGCTGTTTGTATATTTGTGTTGTGTTTAGGTGCCAAGGAGCCGGCCGGGGGCTCGCTGCCATGGTGGATAAAGAGCAGATGGCGACCCTGACTGGGCAGAAAACACCATTCAGTTTCCCACATTCTATTCAGCTCCTCCACCTCGGCGGCAGCAGGACGATAGGTTGGTTTGGTTCTTGAACGCGCTGCTGTCACATGCCAAGAAAAAGGAACAAAAACATTTGTACGGATTCAAGTGGGCAGCCCCCACGTTCAGTTAGCAAAAGAATGGGGCAACATGTGCCTTTACTGTGAATAGAAAGAACTGGATTTAATTTGTTTATAATTAGTTTAGTTATCCCCTATATTAACTGATGCAATTGATAGAAATAAAGGCAATTCATACTAAAACCAAAATTAATGGCACAATTCTTGCCCAAAAAAGCTAAATCTCTGAAAACCCCCTAAAATAATGGCTACATTTATGCTAAACAATTAAACCCATTGCTCATCGCCAGAAAAAAATAATCAGTAAATTCTTGACACGCCACTACCCCCCACATTAATTCACGCATTCATTCTACGGTAAATTCTTGCCAGTGATTTATAACTCTATGCTCTCGAGTAAAAGTGATGCATCTGTAAGTAGTCTTGAATAACCCCCCATAGCAATCGAACCACACAGCAGTTAATAGGCGTTAAATTGAGCTATTTAAACATTTAACATGTTGTACTAAACCACAAACTAACTTATCCTAGAGCTGCTGTCATTTAAAAATGTAAATATAGCCAATTTCCTTAGACAGGTTTACACAGCCCGTGTGGCGTGAAGTCACAACATGTTTCTCATGTTGCCTGGCTGATCCACACGCGTTTGTCCACAAATGCGGAGGGAAGGACTGAGGGAACGCAACATGCGGAAAGATCGAAGGCTGTCGGCAGTCTTAACACCTCTTGGTGCTGAAGGACTGGAGGTCAAAGGGTGACTTCTGATGGACATGGTGACATTTGAAATAGTAATTGGACTGATCCTGCAAAGGTGATAATAATATATATATATATATATATATATTTTTTTTTTTTTGCCATAGTGTTGAGGCTCATTCTGGTTCTGTACAACTGCTTTATGTCAAAGCAAGAGCCTTACTGTTTTTTTTAGAATATACAGAAGATAAGAAGTCCACACACCCTTATTCAAATGAAAATGAAAATATTGTTCTGAATGGCACTTAGTGTTAGCAAAAACCTTCTGCTAGAAAACAAAAAAGAAAAGCTTACTAGAACACCTTGTTTATTCTGGGTCATTCACAGATGCTTTAAATGGTGGCAGTTTTGTGCTGACACCCATTTAACATGCGTTGAAATGTTTTTTTTTTTTAATATAAAAAACCTGGCATTCGAACAAGGGTGTGTAGACTTTTCATACCTACTGTACATCCTTAAAAATCAGTAGAACTCTTGTTTTGACAAAGCTACAATCCTTTGAATGATGGCTCAACACTGCCAAAAAAAAATTATTCACCTTTTCACATGAACTCCCTTGGCCATCTTGTGTTGGTCGTCAATCAAAATGAAAAGTATACTTTGTTGGATAGATGCATATGAATCACATGGCTGCTCTGTATACCTCGAAGGGCCTCTGCTCGGGGCTGGCGTTTGCTTCCGTCCTCTGCCCCATCTGGCCTCCATTGTCTGGTCGCCCAGAGCGACAGGTGCTATTGTTCCCATGCAGACAGTTGCCGTGTTGGCACACTTCTGAAGTGTAGCCTGTCCCCACACACACACATATATATATATATACATGTCGCTCCATCATTTGTGTTCATATATATATATATATATATATATATATATATATATACACACACATTTTCACCTCTTTTGGCTGTTTCCTGTGTGACCTCTTCTGAGACAAGCCGCGCCGAGACAGGAAGTGGCGTCGGGGTCACGTCGGGGCTCCTGAGGCGGGCAGGTGTCTCGTCTGTAGCGTTTCCCGTGAGAAGCACAATTGTTTGTCTTCTCGTCTTAAAAAAAGGTCTCTGTCCTCCCTAGGAAAAAAAAAACATTCAAAGATGGAAAACGTCTCCACTTCTTCCAGATGGCCCAAATATGGCATCCCCATGTTTCATCTTTGATTGTAATGTATTGTGACTGACAAAGTTGAAATTTCATCGTGGGCAACACGCGAGGCCACAAAACCACCAGCACGTTCGTGAACATCTTGTACGTGTTTTTTTTCCTTTGATTTCCTCTCTCACGAGATATGCCAGGCCACATGTGACGTGCGAGAATGTCTCTGGCCTTGCTGCCAGTGTGACTTATGCTCAGTTGAAATCAGTGTAATAATAACAATAATTTTATTTCTACAGCATCTTTAAAAACATGTGTACAAGTTGCGTTGATCAAATAAGAAATCCAAAATTAAACAAAATGGCACACAATCACAAGTATAAAAACACATACCACCTGTCATGGGTCACAATCACGATTGTACTTCATAAAAACAAAGCGTTATAGCACAATTAAATAGAATGTAAAGAATTAAACAGTTTGTGCATTATGATTTTATGCTGCGATACAATTCATTGTGCTGCTAGTTCTGGTGTGCCAGCTTTGGCCACCAGGGGGAGTACCGTCATGCAGACAAAAAGAAGAATACTTTCACACCTACTGTGACTCAGTAAGATGCTGTAATATTAGTCCTTTTTCAGAGAGGATAAAGAATATATGCCTGTGAGTATTGTTGTATTTTCTTTCTACATGTCGCTCCATCATTTGTGTTCAAATATTCGTTCCTTAATGGGGTCTAAAACTTCAACTATCGCTGCTAATTTTTAGCATATCTATGTCATATTCTGGCGGCACGATGGGCGACTGGTTAGAGCGTCTGCCTCAGAGTTCTGAGGACCGCGTTTCAATCCCCGGTCCCGCCTGTGTGGAGTTTGCATGTTCTCCCTGTGCCTGCGTGGGTTTTCTCCGAGCACTCCAGTTTCCTCCCACATCCCAAAAAACATGCATGGTAGGTTATTTGAAGACTTTAAATTGCCTGTAGGTGTGAATGTGAGTGTGAATGGTTGTTTGTTTATATGTGCCCTGCGACTGGCTGGCAACCAGTTTAGGGTGTACCCCGCCTCCTGCCCGATGATAGCTGGGATAGGCTCCAGCGCTCCCGCGATCCTTGTGAGGATAAGCGGCTCAGATAATGGATGGATGGATGGATGGATGTCATTTTCTATTTAATGCTAGAATTAAGCTAGTGGGGTTTAAGCAGTTATTTTGTTGTTTTAAATACAAATTGTGTAATTTTCTTTGTTTTATGTTTAGTTTGACAGTAAACCTCCACTGGGAGAGGCATTGTAAAGATTTAAGCCTCTTTTTTTGATGAATTGTTCACTACTTGCTCAACTGCTGCTTATTGTTAAGTGAGTTCAATTATGTTCACTGCCATCATACAGCACTTGTATCTCAAGGTTGCGCTTGCAAGTCAAAGCAAAAGCAAAAAAAAAAAAAAAGACAGGATCATGGCTGGTATTGTGAAAAACACATGAAAAGTCATATGTATCTCAAGGCACCACTGTTTTGGGGAATCACTTTTACTATACATTTTGTCACAGACCACTATAAATTACAGAGCAAGTGCATGTTTTTGTATTTTGTACATGGGCTGTATGGAATCTCATGGTGGGAACAGAAAATGTCCTCCAATTCTGGAATGACCCCTATTGTGCTTTTCAGGACACCCAAATACGCTTGCATCAACATGTAAATTAACAAAAACAACGTTTTTTTTTTTTTTAGTTAAACCACTTTAATGCATACAGCCCCTTGGAGTTTTGTGCTTGGAGCTGACCTTTATGCAATTACATGCTTACTTGATGTATTTGTGCAGTGAACAAGCAGCGCAGTGTTCGCCGTCTGCCTCGGGAGAATCCAAACAGAAGGGCTGAAAAATGGATTTGCAAATGTAAGGGGTTAAACATGTGACCTTTGCATAAAGACTTCTGTTATTGGCTTTCGTTGGAGGCGGCACATGATGACGCGCGCACGCACGCACGCACACACACACACACACACACACACACACACACACACACACACACACTGTGATCCCTGTTCAAGTACATGCATACAGTCTAAACAAGCTCCCAAACGAGACGCTTGAATGTGAAACTCCAGGCGTCCCTTTGAAGCGCCAGCCGAGGCACAAGCGCTACTGTGAGCTAGCGTGTGTGTCACAAAATCCCTCTTCAAGGCCGCTCGTCACACTCGCAAACATCACACGTGTCTGCAGACAGCAGGATTATCGGTTTGGGATGAAAGGTCAGGCACCGCGACCGACTCGGATCAATGGGAAGACCGGATGGATCCTGAATAGATCTTTAGGAAAGGATTAGATGCCTTTGATGCGGAGATGTAATTGTGATTGGCGATTCATTTTCACTAAAGTGAGTGTTTAGATGGCAACATGAATCAAACTTAATTCCATTTTATATGCTTATTTAAGGCTTTTAACCTCACTAAGATCCCGCAAAACAGATTCCACGCTGATGGTGTGAGTGTTGCGAGTGACCTTTTAATAAGATCCCAAATAGCGGCCGTTAAATTGTATGTTGGGGATTGGTTGACAACAGGTGTAAAGTGGTGGAAACTGCCATATTTAACAGAAGATTTTGCAATTTAAGTAGCTCTGATGGTTTTCACCATAAAACATTTATGAGTGCACAGTAAGCGCAAAATTATGTTTAAAGTGATGGAATTGGAAGTGTTAGTGGAAGAAAAACAAACATATAGTCAGTTACAGTCCAAGAAATCTATAGATAATTTTGAGGACGCCAGCAACCGCATAAGTCATGTAAACAAAACATGACTTTTACTTAAGATGTCCAGAGTGCATGGGAATTTAATGTACTGTATCTACCCATCCTGTGTGACATTGTTTAAAACTTGGGAAAGTACATCTGAAACAATACCCTGAAAGAGGCCAGCACCAATGTCGCTGAAATGACCCCCCCGCAAGTAAATTCAGAGTTGAAAGGAGTTTTTTCATAGGTGATGTGGCATGACTCCTTATTGTGCCTGGCTCAAAATCAGCCCTTAGATCGTTCAGAAGCTCCAAAATTGCTTTGGTGTCATGATCATTTTTGTCTCTGGGATTTTAAAAATGTAAACATGATCAGTAAGGTTCTCCCCGGCTGCTTCTCATTTTTCCTGTGCGACACAGGCACATGCTTTACGGATGTGCTATTTAAAGACGCAAATTTTAAAATTGTGAAAAAAAGAAAAAAGATAATTGTCTCACAAGAAACTGACACATGCCTGGAAATATATAGGAGAGGGTTGAAGCGGGTTAATGCATCAGCAGGTTAATGCAGTGTGTGTTTGTGTGCGTGTAAATGAGACCCCATGCATGTTGTCATGCATCGCCAGTGGATTGTGAGGTTCTGGGTGGAAGCCTCATCTCTTTCTCCCACTGTGAGAAGAGTGGAGCAGCTTCCCAGGAGAGCCGACCCCTCTCTGCCTCTGCAAAGCCATTTGTCTCCCTTACCCGCACTGGTGAAAGGAGGATGCTTTACCCAGCCCAACGCCAAGCAGCACCGGTCTTGAGTTTCACCTTTTACTAGCATCCCTCGAGGATGCTCTCGCTTTTCTCAGGTTAGGGAAAACATGACAGCCTTTGAGAGCAGACAGAAGAAAAGCTGCGGTGCTATAGTGCCGCGGTTGCAACTGAGGCCTGTCGCACACTGAACAACGCAGCTGAAAGCGACTGAAGTGTGCGGGGTTCTGCAACTACTTTTCATGAGTGGCCAACTATCGGCCAATAGTTTTGCACCGATCTGGAATTTGAGTTGCAGGAGAGCGGCATCACAACGTTGTAGATGTAATGGGCAATTAAAAATTTAAAATGTCATGTCGTATCACATAAACTTTTACAAAAAAAATACATCTCTGGTACCAAGCAAGATCCAGCCGGCCATTGCCAAGCCGTACTAATACATTATATGCTGTGTTTTACAATAATGCCTAACGATATTTGTAATTTCATATGTACTGTACCTGAGGCTAAAAAGCGAAACATGGAGAGTCTCTGTCGCCGAATTGCACTTGTGCACTCAATGAATGGGGCGATTATTGCCAACAGTCTTTCAATTAGCCACACTCTCTCCTTTATTTTCTACACGTGTCCTCTTTATGTATTGTTATAATATAGCTACTGCAGCCACAGCAATCAGATTTTTCTTTAGCAATCACACCATGTTGTTTGTGGTTGAATACAAAAATAATTCCCCACTCATGTAA